>NW_027436327.1:600000-813000 GCF_964199755.1 Larus michahellis | reverse complement strand
GTCTCTGCTAACACCGTGCAGAGCGCTGTGCCCAATATACAGAAACGTCTTGCGGTATCTCCTACAGGGAAAGTGCCAGGAGGGAATTGTCGAGCTTGTTCTCAGTGTCTCTGAGAATTGCTCTGATTATCCCTGTGACCTCTTTGCTAAGACTCTCCAGAGAGACGTCCTCAAAACAAACACACATCTTGACATATCTCCCGCATTGATCGCAGTGTCTCCAGAAACGGCATTCAAGGAGCCAGGACCTTTTCTCCCTACACTGTCCATTGAGTTGTCCTCAAAACCAATATACATCCTGCTATATCTCCCACATGGAAAGTGCCAGGAGGGAGAAGTGGGGATTATGTTTAGACTTTCTCGGAACTGCTTCAAATCAACTAGATATCTTTGTGCTGTAAATCTCCCAACAGCCAAACGCAAAAGCAGCAAACATCTCGCTGTATGTCCCACATCCAAAGTGCCAAGAGAGCGCTTGCTCTCCCTGTCTTTGAGTACTGTTTTCACTGTCCCGGTTACCTCTTTGCTAACATTCTCTTCAGAGCTGCAGTGAAACCAGGAACCACGTGGAGAAGGCACCCACACTGAAAGTGCCTGGAGGGAACACTGGGGCTTCTTCTCAGTGTCTCTGACATAGGGTTTCACTGTCCCGCGAAAGTCTCTGCTAACACCGTGCAGAGCGCTGTGCCCAATATACAGAAACGTCTTGCGGTATCTCCTACAGGGAAAGTGCCAGGAGGGAATTATCGAGCTTGTTCTCAGTGTCTCTGAGAATTGCTCTGATTATGCCTGTGACCTCTTTGCTAAGACTCTCCAGAGAGACATCCTCAAAACCAACACACATCTTGACATATCTCCCGCATTGATCGCAGTGTCTCCAGAAACGGCATTCAAGGAGCCAGGACCTTTTCTCCCTACACTGTCCATTGAGTTGTCCTCAAAACCAATATACATCCTGCTATATCTCCCACATGGAAAGTGCCAGGAGGGAGAAGTGGGGATTATGTTTAGACTTTCTCGGAACTGCTTCAAATCAACTAGATATCTTTGTGCTGTAAATCTCCCAACAGCCAAACGCAAAAGCAGCAAACATCTCGCTGTATGTCCCACATCCAAAGTGCCAAGAGAGCGCTTGCTCTCCCTGTCTTTGAGTACTGTTTTCACTGTCCCGGTTACCTCTTTGCTAACATTCTCTTCAGAGCTGCAGTGAAACCAGGAACCACGTGGAGAAGGCACCCACACTGAAAGTGCCTGGAGGGAACACTGGGGCTTCTTCTCAGTGTCTCTGACATAGGGTTTCACTGTCCCGGGAAAGTCTCTGCTAACACCGTGCAGAGCGCTGTGCCCAATATACAGAAACGTCTTGCGGTATCTCCTACAGGGAAAGTGCCAGGAGGGAATTGTGGAGCTTGTTCTCAGTGTCTCTGAGAATTGCTCTGATTATCCCTGTGACCTCTTTGCTAAGACTCTCCAGAGAGACGTCCTCAAAACAAACACACATCTTGACATATCTCCCGCATTGATCGCAGTGTCTCCAGAAACGGCATTCAAGGAGCCAGGACCTTTTCTCCCTACACTGTCCATTGAGTTGTCCTCAAAACCAATATACATCCTGCTATATCTCCCACATGGAAAGTGCCAGGAGGGAGAAGTGGGGATTATGTTTAGACTTTCTCGGAACTGCTTCAAATCAACTAGATATCTTTGTGCTGTAAATCTCCCAACAGCCAAACGCAAAAGCAGCAAACATCTCGCTGTATGTCCCACATCCAAAGTGCCAAGAGAGCGCTTGCTCTCCCTGTCTTTGAGTACTGTTTTCACTGTCCCGGTTACCTCTTTGCTAACATTCTCTTCAGAGCTGCAGTGAAACCAGGAACCACGTGGAGAAGGCACCCACACTGAAAGTGCCTGGAGGGAACACTGGGGCTTCTTCTCAGTGTCTCTGACATAGGGTTTCACTGTCCCGCGAAAGTCTCTGCTAACACCCTGCAGAGCGCTGTGCCCAATATACAGAAACGTCTTGCGGTATCTCCTACAGGGAAAGTGCCAGGAGGGAATTGTCGAGCTTGTTCTCAGTGTCTCTGAGAATTGCTCTGATTATGCCTGTGACCTCTTTGCTAAGACTCTCCAGAGAGACATCCTCAAAACCAACACACATCTTGACATATCTCCCGCATTGATCGCAGTGTCTCCAGAAACGGCATTCAAGGAGCCAGGACCTTTTCTCCCTACACTGTCCATTGAGTTGTCCTCAAAACCAATATACATCCTGCTATATCTCCCACATGGAAAGTGCCAGGAGGGAGAAGTGGGGATTATGTTTAGACTTTCTCGGAACCGCTTCAAATCAACTAGATATCTTTGTGCTGTAAATCTCCCAACAGCCAAACGCAAAAGCAGCAAACATCTCGCTGTATGTCCCACATCCAAAGTGCCAAGAGAGCGCTTGCTCTCCCTGTCTTTGAGTACTGTTTTCACTGTCCCGGTTACCTCTTTGCTAACATTCTCTTCAGAGCTGCAGTGAAACCAGGAACCACGTGGAGAAGGCACCCACACTGAAAGTGCCTGGAGGGAACACTGGGGCTTCTTCTCAGTGTCTCTGACATAGGGTTTCACTGTCCCGGGAAAGTCTCTGCTAACACCGTGCAGAGCGCTGTGCCCAATATACAGAAACGTCTTGCGGTATCTCCTACAGGGAAAGTGCCAGGAGGGAATTGTGGAGCTTGTTCTCAGTGTCTCTGAGAATTGCTCTGATTATCCCTGTGACCTCTTTGCTAAGACTCTCCAGAGAGACGTCCTCAAAACAAACACACATCTTGACATATCTCCCGCATTGATCGCAGTGTCTCCAGAAACGGCATTCAAGGAGCCAGGACCTTTTCTCCCTACACTGTCCATTGAGTTGTCCTCAAAACCAATATACATCCTGCTATATCTCCCACATGGAAAGTGCCAGGAGGGAGAAGTGGGGATTATGTTTAGACTTTCTCGGAACTGCTTCAAATCAACTAGATATCTTTGTGCTGTAAATCTCCCAACAGCCAAACGCAAAAGCAGCAAACATCTTGCTGTATGTCCCACATCCAAAGTGCCAAGAGAGAGCTTGCTCTCCCTGTCTTTGAGTACTGTTTTCACTGTCCCGGTTACCTCTTTGCTAACATTCTCTTCAGAGCTGCAGTGAAACCAGGAACCACGTGGAGAAGGCACCCACACTGAAAGTGCCTGGAGGGAACACTGGGGCTTCTTCTCAGTGTCTCTGACATAGGGTTTCACTGTCCCGCGAAAGTCTCTGCTAACACCGTGCAGAGCGCTGTGCCCAATATACAGAAACGTCTTGCGGTATCTCCTACAGGGAAAGTGCCAGGAGGGAATTGTGGAGCTTGCTCTCAGTGTCTCTGAGAATTGCTCTGATTATCCCTGTGACCTCTTTGCTAAGACTCTCCAGAGAGACATCCTCAAAACCAACACACATCTTGACATATCTCCCGCATTGATCGCAGTGTCTCCAGAAACGGCATTCAAGGAGCCAGGACCTTTTCTCCCTACACTGTCCATTGAGTTGTCCTCAAAACCAATATACATCCTGCTATATCTCCCACATGGAAAGTGCCAGGAGGGAGAAGTGGGGATTATGTTTAGACTTTCTCGGAACTGCTTCAAATCAACTAGATATCTTTGTGCTGTAAATCTCCCAACAGCCAAACGCAAAAGCAGCAAACATCTCGCTGTATGTCCCACATCCAAAGTGCCAAGAGAGAGCTTGCTCTCCCTGTCTTTGAGTACTGTTTTCACTGTCCCGGTTACCTCTTTGCTAACATTCTCTTCAGAGCTGCAGTGAAACCAGGAACCACGTGGAGAAGGCACCCACACTGAAAGTGCCTGGAGGGAACATTGGGGCTTCTTCTCAGTGTCTCTGACATAGGGTTTCACTGTCCCGGGAAAGTCTCTGCTAACACCGTGCAGAGCGCTGTGCCCAATAGACAGAAACGTCTTGCGGTATCTCCTACAGGGAAAGTGCCAGGAGGGAATTGTGGAGCTTGTTCTCAGTGTCTCTGAGAATTGCTCTGATTATGCCTGTGACCTCTTTGCTAAGACTCTCCAGAGAGACGTCCTCAAAACAAACACACATCTTGACATATCTCCCGCATTGATCGCAGTGTCTCCAGAAACGGCATTCAAGGAGCCAGGACCTTTTCTCCCTACACTGTCCATTGAGTTGTCCTCAAAACCAATATACATCCTGCTATATCTCCCACATGGAAAGTGCCAGGAGGGAGAAGTGGGGATTATGTTTAGACTTTCTCAGAACTGCTTCAAATCAACTAGATATCTTTGTGCTGTAAATCTCCCAACAGCCAAACGCAAAAGCAGCAAACATCTCGCTGTATGTCCCACATCCAAAGTGCCAAGAGAGCGCTTGCTCTCCCTGTGTTTGAGTACTGTTTTCACTGTCCCGGTTACCTCTTTGCTAACATTCTCTTCAGAGCTGCAGTGAAACCAGGAACCACGTGGAGAAGGCACCCACACTGAAAGTGCCTGGAGGGAACATTGGGGCTTCTTCTCAGTGTCTCTGACATAGGGTTTCACTGTCCCGGGAAAGTCTCTGCTAACACCGTGCAGAGCGCTGTGCCCAATATACAGAAACGTCTTGCGGTATCTCCTACAGGGAAAGTGCCAGGAGGGAATTGTGGAGCTTGTTCTCAGTGTCTCTGAGAATTGCTCTGATTATCCCTGTGACCTCTTTGCTAAGACTCTCCAGAGAGACGTCCTCAAAACAAACACACATCTTGACATATCTCCCGCATTGATCGCAGTGTCTCCAGAAACGGCATTCAAGGAGCCAGGACCTTTTCTCCCTACACTGTCCATTGAGTTGTCCTCAAAACCAATATACATCCTGCTATATCTCCCACATGGAAAGTGCCAGGAGGGAGAAGTGGGGATTATGTTTAGACTTTCTCGGAACTGCTTCAAATCAACTAGATATCTTTGTGCTGTAAATCTCCCAACAGCCAAACGCAAAAGCAGCAAACATCTCGCTGTATGTCCCACATCCAAAGTGCCAAGAGAGCGCTTGCTCTCCCTGTCTTTGAGTACTGTTTTCACTGTCCCGGTTACCTCTTTGCTAACATTCTCTTCAGAGCTGCAGTGAAACCAGGAACCACGTGGAGAAGGCACCCACACTGAAAGTGCCTGGACGGAACACTGGGGCTTCTTCTCAGTGTCTCTGACATAGGGTTTCACTGTCCCGCGAAAGTCTCTGCTAACACCGTGCAGAGCGCTGTGCCCAATATACAGAAACGTCTTGCGGTATCTCCTACAGGGAAAGTGCCAGGAGGGAATTGTGGAGCTTGTTCTCAGTGTCTCTGAGAATTGCTCTGATTATCCCTGTGACCTCTTTGCTAAGGCTCTCCAGAGAGACATCCTCAAAACCAACACACATCTTGACATATCTCCCGCATTGATCGCAGTGTCTCCAGAAACGGCATTCAAGGAGCCAGGACCTTTTCTCCCTACACTGTCCATTGAGTTGTCCTCAAAACCAATATACATCCTGCTATATCTCCCACATGGAAAGTGCCAGGAGGGAGAAGTGGGGATTATGTTTAGACTTTCTCGGAACTGCTTCAAATCAACTAGATATCTTTGTGCTGTAAATCTCCCAACAGCCAAACGCAAAAGCAGCAAACATCTTGCTGTATGTCCCACATCCAAAGTGCCAAGAGAGAGCTTGCTCTCCCTGTCTTTGAGTACTGTTTTCACTGTCCCGGTTACCTCTTTGCTAACATTCTCTTCAGAGCTGCAGTGAAACCAGGAACCACGTGGAGAAGGCACCCACACTGAAAGTGCCTGGAGGGAACACTGGGGCTTCTTCTCAGTGTCTCTGACATAGGGTTTCACTGTCCCGGGAAAGTCTCTGCTAACACCGTGCAGAGCGCTGTGCCCAATATACAGAAACGTCTTGCGGTATCTCCTACAGGGAAAGTGCCAGGAGGGAATTGTGGAGCTTGTTCTCAGTGTCTCTGAGAATTGCTCTGATTATGCCTGTGACCTCTTTGCTAAGACCCTCCAGAGAGACGTCCTCAAAACAAACACACATCTTGACATATCTCCCACATTGATCGCAGTGTCTCCAGAAACGGCATTCAAGGAGCCAGGACCTTTTCTCCCTACACTGTCCATTGAGTTGTCCTCAAAACCAATATTCATCCTGCTATATCTCCCACATGGAAAGTGCCAGGAGGGAGAAGTGGGGATTATGTTTAGACTTTCTCGGAACTGCTTCAAATCAACTAGATATCTTTGTGCTGTAAATCTCCCAACAGCCAAATGCAAAAGCAGCAAACATCTCGCTGTATGTCCCACATCCAAAGTGCCAAGAGAGAGCTTGCTCTCCCTGTCTTTGAGTACTGTTTTCACTGTCCTGGTTACCTCTTTGCTAACATTCTCTTCAGAGCTGCAGTGAAACCAGGAACCACGTGGAGAAGGCACCCACACTGAAAGTGCCTGGAGGGAACACTGGGGCTTCTTCTCAGTGTCTCTGACATAGGGTTTCACTGTCCCGGGAAAGTCTCTGCTAACACCGTGCAGAGCGCTGTGCCCAATATACAGAAACGTCTTGCGGTATCTCCTACAGGGAAAGTGCCAGGAGGGAATTGTGGAGCTTGTTCTCAGTGTCTCTGAGAATTGCTCTGATTATGCCTGTGACCTCTTTGCTAAGACCCTCCAGAGAGACGTCCTCAAAACAAACACACATCTTGACATATCTCCCACATTGATCGCAGTGTCTCCAGAAACGGCATTCAAGGAGCCAGGACCTTTTCTCCCTACACTGTCCATTGAGTTGTCCTCAAAACCAATATTCATCCTGCTATATCTCCCACATGGAAAGTGCCAGGAGGGAGAAGTGGGGATTATGTTTAGACTTTCTCGGAACTGCTTCAAATCAACTAGATATCTTTGTGCTGTAAATCTCCCAACAGCCAAACGCAAAAGCAGCAAACATCTCGCTGTATGTCCCACATCCAAAGTGCCAAGAGAGAGCTTGCTCTCCCTGTGTTTGAGTACTGTTTTCACTGTCCCGGTTACCTCTTTGCTAACATTCTCTTCAGAGCTGCAGTGAAACCAGGAACCACGTGGAGAAGGCACCCACACTGAAAGTGCCTGGAGGGAATACTGGGGCTTCTTCTCAGTGTCTCTGACATAGGGTTTCACTGTCCCGCGAAAGTCTCTGCTAACACCGTGCAGAGCGCTGTGCCCAATATACAGAAACGTCTTGCGGTATCTCCTACAGGGAAAGTGCCAGGAGGGAATTGTGGAGCTTGTTCTCAGTGTCTCTGAGAATTGCTCTGATTATCCCTGTGACCTCTTTGCTAAGACTCTCCAGAGAGACGTCCTCAAAACAAACACACATCTTGACATATCTCCCACATTGATCGCAGTGTCTCCAGAAACGGCATTCAAGGAGCCAGGACCTTTTCTCCCTACACTGTCCATTGAGTTGTCCTCAAAACCAATATACATCCTGCTATATCTCCCACATGGAAAGTGCCAGGAGGGAGAAGTGGGGATTATGTTTAGACTTTCTCGGAACTGCTTCAAATCAACTAGATATCTTTGTGCTGTAAATCTCCCAACAGCCAAAGGCAAAAGCAGCAAACATCTCGCTGTATGTCCCACATCCAAAGTGCCAAGAGAGAGCTTGCTCTCCCTGTCTTTGAGTACTGTTTTCACTGTCCCGGTTACCTCTTTGCTAACATTCTCTTCAGAGCTGCAGTGAAACCAGGAACCACGTGGAGAAGGCACCCACACTGAAAGTGCCTGGAGGGAACACTGGGGCTTCTTCTCAGTGTCTCTGACATAGGGTTTCACTGTCCCGCGAAAGTCTCTGCTAACACCGTGCAGAGCGCTGTGCCCAATATACAGAAACGTCTTGCGGTATCTCCTACAGGGAAAGTGCCAGGAGGGAATTGTCGAGCTTGTTCTCAGTGTCTCTGAGAATTGCTCTGATTATCTGTGTGACCTCTTTGCTAAGGCTCTCCAGAGAGACATCCTCAAAACCAACACACATCTTGACATATCTCCCGCATTGATCGCAGTGTCTCCAGAAACGGCATTCAAGGAGCCAGGACCTTTTCTCCCTACACTGTCCATTGAGTTGTCCTCAAAACCAATATACATCCTGCTATATCTCCCACATGGAAAGTGCCAGGAGGGAGAAGTGGGGATTATGTTTAGACTTTCTCGGAACTGCTTCAAATCAACTAGATATCTTTGTGCTGTAAATCTCCCAACAGCCAAACGCAAAAGCAGCAAACATCTCGCTGTATGTCCCACATCCAAAGTGCCAAGAGAGAGCTTGCTCTCCCTGTCTTTGAGTACTGTTTTCACTGTCCCGGTTACCTCTTTGCTAACATTCTCTTCAGAGCTGCAGTGAAACCAGGAACCACGTGGAGAAGGCACCCACACTGAAAGTGCCTGGAGGGAACACTGGGGCTTCTTCTCAGTGTCTCTGACATAGGGTTTCACTGTCCCGCGAAAGTCTCTGCTAACACCGTGCAGAGCGCTGTGCCCAATATACAGAAACGTCTTGCGGTATCTCCTACAGGGAAAGTGCCAGGAGGGAATTGTCGAGCTTGTTCTCAGTGTCTCTGAGAATTGCTCTGATTATCTGTGTGACCTCTTTGCTAAGGCTCTCCAGAGAGACATCCTCAAAACCAACACACATCTTGACATATCTCCCGCATTGATCGCAGTGTCTCCAGAAACGGCATTCAAGGAGCCAGGACCTTTTCTCCCTACACTGTCCATTGAGTTGTCCTCAAAACCAATATACATCCTGCTATATCTCCCACATGGAAAGTGCCAGGAGGGAGAAGTGGGGATTATGTTTAGACTTTCTCGGAACTGCTTCAAATCAACTAGATATCTTTGTGCTGTAAATCTCCCAACAGCCAAACGCAAAAGCAGCAAACATCTCGCTGTATGTCCCACATCCAAAGTGCCAAGAGAGAGCTTGCTCTCCCTGTCTTTGAGTACTGTTTTCACTGTCCCGGTTACCTCTTTGCTAACATTCTCTTCAGAGCTGCAGTGAAACCAGGAACCACGTGGAGAAGGCACCCACACTGAAAGTGCCTGGAGGGAACACTGGGGCTTCTTCTCAGTGTCTCTGACATAGGGTTTCACTGTCCCGCGAAAGTCTCTGCTAACACCGTGCAGAGCGCTGTGCCCAATATACAGAAACGTCTTGCGGTATCTCCTACAGGGAAAGTGCCAGGAGGGAATTGTCGAGCTTGTTCTCAGTGTCTCTGAGAATTGCTCTGATTATCCCTGTGACCTCTTTGCTAAGACTCTCCAGAGAGACATCCTCAAAACCAACACACATCTTGACATATCTCCCGCATTGATCGCAGTGTCTCCAGAAACGGCATTCAAGGAGCCAGGACCTTTTCTCCCTACACTGTCCATTGAGTTGTCCTCAAAACCAATATACATCCTGCTATATCTCCCACATGGAAAGTGCCAGGAGGGAGAAGTGGGGATTATGTTTAGACTTTCTCGGAACTGCTTCAAATCAACTAGATATCTTTGTGCTGTAAATCTCCCAACAGCCAAACGCAAAAGCAGCAAACATCTTGCTGTATGTCCCACATCCAAAGTGCCAAGAGAGAGCTTGCTCTCCCTGTCTTTGAGTACTGTTTTCACTGTCCCGGTTACCTCTTTGCTAACATTCTCTTCAGAGCTGCAGTGAAACCAGGAACCACGTGGAGAAGGCACCCACACTGAAAGTGCCTGGAGGGAACACTGGGGCTTCTTCTCAGTGTCTCTGACATAGGGTTTCACTGTCCCGGGAAAGTCTCTGCTAACACCGTGCAGAGCGCTGTGCCCAATATACAGAAACGTCTTGCGGTATCTCCTACAGGGAAAGTGCCAGGAGGGAATTGTGGAGCTTGTTCTCAGTGTCTCTGAGAATTGCTCTGATTATCCCTGTGACCTCTTTGCTAAGACTCTCCAGAGAGACGTCCTCAAAACAAACACACATCTTGACATATCTCCCGCATTGATCGCAGTGTCTCCAGAAACGGCATTCAAGGAGCCAGGACCTTTTCTCCCTACACTGTCCATTGAGTTGTCCTCAAAATCAATATACATCCTGCTATATCTCCCACATGGAAAGTGCCAGGAGGGAGAAGTGGGGATTATGTTTAGACTTTCTCGGAACTGCTTCAAATCAACTAGATATCTTTGTGCTGTAAATCTCCCAACAGCCAAACGCAAAAGCAGCAAACATCTCGCTGTATGTCCCACATCCAAAGTGCCAAGAGAGAGCTTGCTCTCCCTGTCTTTGAGTACTGTTTTCACTGTCCTGGTTACCTCTTTGCTAACATTCTCTTCAGAGCTGCAGTGAAACCAGGAACCACGTGGAGAAGGCACCCACACTGAAAGTGCCTGGAGGGAACACTGGGGCTTCTTCTCAGTGTCTCTGACATAGGGTTTCACTGTCCCGGGAAAGTCTCTGCTAACACCGTGCAGAGCGCTGTGCCCAATATACAGAAACGTCTTGCGGTATCTCCTACAGGGAAAGTGCCAGGAGGGAATTGTCGAGCTTGTTCTCAGTGTCTCTGAGAATTGCTCTGATTATGCCTGTGACCTCTTTGCTAAGACCCTCCAGAGAGACGTCCTCAAAACAAACACACATCTTGACATATCTCCCACATTGATCGCAGTGTCTCCAGAAACGGCATTCAAGGAGCCAGGACCTTTTCTCCCTACACTGTCCATTGAGTTGTCCTCAAAACCAATATTCATCCTGCTATATCTCCCACATGGAAAGTGCCAGGAGGGAGAAGTGGGGATTATGTTTAGACTTTCTCGGAACTGCTTCAAATCAACTAGATATCTTTGTGCTGTAAATCTCCCAACAGCCAAATGCAAAAGCAGCAAACATCTCGCTGTATGTCCCACATCCAAAGTGCCAAGAGAGAGCTTGCTCTCCCTGTGTTTGAGTACTGTTTTCACTGTCCCGGTTACCTCTTTGCTAACATTCTCTTCAGAGCTGCAGTGAAACCAGGAACCACGTGGAGAAGGCACCCACACTGAAAGTGCCTGGAGGGAACACTGGGGCTTCTTCTCAGTGTCTCTGACATAGGGTTTCACTGTCCCGCGAAAGTCTCTGCTAACACCGTGCAGAGCGCTGTGCCCAATATACAGAAACGTCTTGCGGTATCTCCTACAGGGAAAGTGCCAGGAGGGAATTGTGGAGCTTGTTCTCAGTGTCTCTGAGAATTGCTCTGATTATCCCTGTGACCTCTTTGCTAAGACTCTCCAGAGAGACGTCCTCAAAACAAACACACATCTTGACATATCTCCCACATTGATCGCAGTGTCTCCAGAAACGGCATTCAAGGAGCCAGGACCTTTTCTCCCTACACTGTCCATTGAGTTGTCCTCAAAACCAATATACATCCTGCTATATCTCCCACATGGAAAGTGCCAGGAGGGAGAAGTGGGGATTATGTTTAGACTTTCTCGGAACTGCTTCAAATCAACTAGATATCTTTGTGCTGTAAATCTCCCAACAGCCAAACGCAAAAGCAGCAAACATCTTGCTGTATGTCCCACATCCAAAGTGCCAAGAGAGAGCTTGCTCTCCCTGTCTTTGAGTACTGTTTTCACTGTCCCGGTTACCTCTTTGCTAACATTCTCTTCAGAGCTGCAGTGAAACCAGGAACCACGTGGAGAAGGCACCCACACTGAAAGTGCCTGGAGGGAACACTGGGGCTTCTTCTCAGTGTCTCTGACATAGGGTTTCACTGTCCCGCGAAAGTCTCTGCTAACACCGTGCAGAGCGCTGTTCCCAATATACAGAAACGTCTTGCGGTATCTCCTACAGGGAAAGTGCCAGGAGGGAATTGTCGAGCTTGTTCTCAGTGTCTCTGAGAATTGCTCTGATTATCTGTGTGACCTCTTTGCTAAGGCTCTCCAGAGAGACATCCTCAAAACCAACACACATCTTGACATATCTCCCACATTGATCGCAGTGTCTCCAGAAACGGCATTCAAGGAGCCAGGACCTTTTCTCCCTACACTGTCCATTGAGTTGTCCTCAAAACCAATATTCATCCTGCTATATCTCCCACATGGAAAGTGCCAGGAGGGAGAAGTGGGGATTATGTTTAGACTTTCTCGGAACTGCTTCAAATCAACTAGATATCTTTGTGCTGTAAATCTCCCAACAGCCAAACGCAAAAGCAGCAAACATCTCGCTGTATGTCCCACATCCAAAGTGCCAAGAGAGAGCTTGCTCTCCCTGTGTTTGAGTACTGTTTTCACTGTCCCGGTTACCTCTTTGCTAACATTCTCTTCAGAGCTGCAGTGAAACCAGGAACCACGTGGAGAAGGCACCCACACTGAAAGTGCCTGGAGGGAATACTGGGGCTTCTTCTCAGTGTCTCTGACATAGGGTTTCACTGTCCCGCGAAAGTCTCTGCTAACACCGTGCAGAGCGCTGTGCCCAATATACAGAAACGTCTTGCGGTATCTCCTACAGGGAAAGTGCCAGGAGGGAATTGTGGAGCTTGTTCTCAGTGTCTCTGAGAATTGCTCTGATTATCCCTGTGACCTCTTTGCTAAGACTCTCCAGAGAGACGTCCTCAAAACAAACACACATCTTGACATATCTCCCACATTGATCGCAGTGTCTCCAGAAACGGCATTCAAGGAGCCAGGACCTTTTCTCCCTACACTGTCCATTGAGTTGTCCTCAAAACCAATATACATCCTGCTATATCTCCCACATGGAAAGTGCCAGGAGGGAGAAGTGGGGATTATGTTTAGACTTTCTCGGAACTGCTTCAAATCAACTAGATATCTTTGTGCTGTAAATCTCCCAACAGCCAAACGCAAAAGCAGCAAACATCTCGCTGTATGTCCCACATCCAAAGTGCCAAGAGAGAGCTTGCTCTCCCTGTCTTTGAGTACTGTTTTCACTGTCCCGGTTACCTCTTTGCTAACATTCTCTTCAGAGCTGCAGTGAAACCAGGAACCACGTGGAGAAGGCACCCACACTGAAAGTGCCTGGAGGGAACACTGGGGCTTCTTCTCAGTGTCTCTGACATAGGGTTTCACTGTCCCGCGAAAGTCTCTGCTAACACCGTGCAGAGCGCTGTGCCCAATATACAGAAACGTCTTGCGGTATCTCCTACAGGGAAAGTGCCAGGAGGGAATTGTCGAGCTTGTTCTCAGTGTCTCTGAGAATTGCTCTGATTATCTGTGTGACCTCTTTGCTAAGGCTCTCCAGAGAGACATCCTCAAAACCAACACACATCTTGACATATCTCCCGCATTGATCGCAGTGTCTCCAGAAACGGCATTCAAGGAGCCAGGACCTTTTCTCCCTACACTGTCCATTGAGTTGTCCTCAAAACCAATATACATCCTGCTATATCTCCCACATGGAAAGTGCCAGGAGGGAGAAGTGGGGATTATGTTTAGACTTTCTCGGAACTGCTTCAAATCAACTAGATATCTTTGTGCTGTAAATCTCCCAACAGCCAAACGCAAAAGCAGCAAACATCTCGCTGTATGTCCCACATCCAAAGTGCCAAGAGAGAGCTTGCTCTCCCTGTCTTTGAGTACTGTTTTCACTGTCCCGGTTACCTCTTTGCTAACATTCTCTTCAGAGCTGCAGTGAAACCAGGAACCACGTGGAGAAGGCACCCACACTGAAAGTGCCTGGAGGGAACACTGGGGCTTCTTCTCAGTGTCTCTGACATAGGGTTTCACTGTCCCGCGAAAGTCTCTGCTAACACCGTGCAGAGCGCTGTGCCCAATATACAGAAACGTCTTGCGGTATCTCCTACAGGGAAAGTGCCAGGAGGGAATTGTCGAGCTTGTTCTCAGTGTCTCTGAGAATTGCTCTGATTATCTGTGTGACCTCTTTGCTAAGGCTCTCCAGAGAGACATCCTCAAAACCAACACACATCTTGACATATCTCCCGCATTGATCGCAGTGTCTCCAGAAACGGCATTCAAGGAGCCAGGACCTTTTCTCCCTACACTGTCCATTGAGTTGTCCTCAAAACCAATATACATCCTGCTATATCTCCCACATGGAAAGTGCCAGGAGGGAGAAGTGGGGATTATGTTTAGACTTTCTCGGAACTGCTTCAAATCAACTAGATATCTTTGTGCTGTAAATCTCCCAACAGCCAAACGCAAAAGCAGCAAACATCTCGCTGTATGTCCCACATCCAAAGTGCCAAGAGAGAGCTTGCTCTCCCTGTCTTTGAGTACTGTTTTCACTGTCCCGGTTACCTCTTTGCTAACATTCTCTTCAGAGCTGCAGTGAAACCAGGAACCACGTGGAGAAGGCACCCACACTGAAAGTGCCTGGAGGGAACACTGGGGCTTCTTCTCAGTGTCTCTGACATAGGGTTTCACTGTCCCGCGAAAGTCTCTGCTAACACTGTGCAGAGCGCTGTGCCCAATATACAGAAACGTCTTGCGGTATCTCCTACAGGGAAAGTGCCAGGAGGGAATTGTCGAGCTTGTTCTCAGTGTCTCTGAGAATTGCTCTGATTATCCCTGTGACCTCTTTGCTAAGACTCTCCAGAGAGACATCCTCAAAACCAACACACATCTTGACATATCTCCCGCATTGATCGCAGTGTCTCCAGAAACGGCATTCAAGGAGCCAGGACCTTTTCTCCCTACACTGTCCATTGAGTTGTCCTCAAAACCAATATACATCCTGCTATATCTCCCACATGGAAAGTGCCAGGAGGGAGAAGTGGGGATTATGTTTAGACTTTCTCGGAACTGCTTCAAATCAACTAGATATCTTTGTGCTGTAAATCTCCCAACAGCCAAACGCAAAAGCAGCAAACATCTTGCTGTATGTCCCACATCCAAAGTGCCAAGAGAGAGCTTGCTCTCCCTGTCTTTGAGTACTGTTTTCACTGTCCCGGTTACCTCTTTGCTAACATTCTCTTCAGAGCTGCAGTGAAACCAGGAACCACGTGGAGAAGGCACCCACACTGAAAGTGCCTGGAGGGAACACTGGGGCTTCTTCTCAGTGTCTCTGACATAGGGTTTCACTGTCCCGCGAAAGTCTCTGCTAACACCGTGCAGAGCGCTGTGCCCAATATACAGAAACGTCTTGCGGTATCTCCTACAGGGAAAGTGCCAGGAGGGAATTGTGGAGCTTGTTCTCAGTGTCTCTGAGAATTGCTCTGATTATCCCTGTGACCTCTTTGCTAAGACTCTCCAGAGAGACGTCCTCAAAACAAACACACATCTTGACATATCTCCCGCATTGATCGCAGTGTCTCCAGAAACGGCATTCAAGGAGCCAGGACCTTTTCTCCCTACACTGTCCATTGAGTTGTCCTCAAAATCAATATACATCCTGCTATATCTCCCACATGGAAAGTGCCAGGAGGGAGAAGTGGGGATTATGTTTAGACTTTCTCGGAACTGCTTCAAATCAACTAGATATCTTTGTGCTGTAAATCTCCCAACAGCCAAACGCAAAAGCAGCAAACATCTCGCTGTATGTCCCACATCCAAAGTGCCAAGAGAGAGCTTGCTCTCCCTGTCTTTGAGTACTGTTTTCACTGTCCTGGTTACCTCTTTGCTAACATTCTCTTCAGAGCTGCAGTGAAACCAGGAACCACGTGGAGAAGGCACCCACACTGAAAGTGCCTGGAGGGAACACTGGGGCTTCTTCTCAGTGTCTCTGACATAGGGTTTCACTGTCCCGGGAAAGTCTCTGCTAACACCGTGCAGAGCGCTGTGCCCAATATACAGAAACGTCTTGCGGTATCTCCTACAGGGAAAGTGCCAGGAGGGAATTGTGGAGCTTGTTCTCAGTGTCTCTGAGAATTGCTCTGATTATGCCTGTGACCTCTTTGCTAAGACCCTCCAGAGAGACGTCCTCAAAACAAACACACATCTTGACATATCTCCCACATTGATCGCAGTGTCTCCAGAAACGGCATTCAAGGAGCCAGGACCTTTTCTCCCTACACTGTCCATTGAGTTGTCCTCAAAACCAATATTCATCCTGCTATATCTCCCACATGGAAAGTGCCAGGAGGGAGAAGTGGGGATTATGTTTAGACTTTCTCGGAACTGCTTCAAATCAACTAGATATCTTTGTGCTGTAAATCTCCCAACAGCCAAATGCAAAAGCAGCAAACATCTCGCTGTATGTCCCACATCCAAAGTGCCAAGAGAGAGCTTGCTCTCCCTGTGTTTGAGTACTGTTTTCACTGTCCCGGTTACCTCTTTGCTAACATTCTCTTCAGAGCTGCAGTGAAACCAGGAACCACGTGGAGAAGGCACCCACACTGAAAGTGCCTGGAGGGAACACTGGGGCTTCTTCTCAGTGTCTCTGACATAGGGTTTCACTGTCCCGGGAAAGTCTCTGCTAACACCGTGCAGAGCGCTGTGCCCAATATACAGAAACGTCTTGCGGTATCTCCTACAGGGAAAGTGCCAGGAGGGAATTGTGGAGCTTGTTCTCAGTGTCTCTGAGAATTGCTCTGATTATCCCTGTGACCTCTTTGCTAAGACTCTCCAGAGAGACGTCCTCAAAACAAACACACATCTTGACATATCTCCCACATTGATCGCAGTGTCTCCAGAAACGGCATTCAAGGAGCCAGGACCTTTTCTCCCTACACTGTCCATTGAGTTGTCCTCAAAACCAATATACATCCTGCTATATCTCCCACATGGAAAGTGCCAGGAGGGAGAAGTGGGGATTATGTTTAGACTTTCTCGGAACTGCTTCAAATCAACTAGATATCTTTGTGCTGTAAATCTCCCAACAGCCAAACGCAAAAGCAGCAAACATCTTGCTGTATGTCCCACATCCAAAGTGCCAAGAGAGAGCTTGCTCTCCCTGTCTTTGAGTACTGTTTTCACTGTCCCGGTTACCTCTTTGCTAACATTCTCTTCAGAGCTGCAGTGAAACCAGGAACCACGTGGAGAAGGCACCCACACTGAAAGTGCCTGGAGGGAACACTGGGGCTTCTTCTCAGTGTCTCTGACATAGGGTTTCACTGTCCCGCGAAAGTCTCTGCTAACACCGTGCAGAGCGCTGTGCCCAATATACAGAAAAGTCTTGCGGTATCTCCTACAGGGAAAGTGCCAGGAGGGAATTGTCGAGCTTGTTCTCAGTGTCTCTGAGAATTGCTCTGATTATCTGTGTGACCTCTTTGCTAAGGCTCTCCAGAGAGACATCCTCAAAACCAACACACATCTTGACATATCTCCCGCATTGATCGCAGTGTCTCCAGAAACGGCATTCAAGGAGCCAGGACCTTTTCTCCCTACACTGTCCATTGAGTTGTCCTCAAAACCAATATACATCCTGCTATATCTCCCACATGGAAAGTGCCAGGAGGGAGAAGTGGGGATTATGTTTAGACTTTCTCGGAACTGCTTCAAATCAACTAGATATCTTTGTGCTGTAAATCTCCCAACAGCCAAAGGCAAAAGCAGCAAACATCTCGCTGTATGTCCCACATCCAAAGTGCCAAGAGAGAGCTTGCTCTCCCTGTCTTTGAGTACTGTTTTCACTGTCCCGGTTACCTCTTTGCTAACATTCTCTTCAGAGCTGCAGTGAAACCAGGAACCACGTGGAGAAGGCACCCACACTGAAAGTGCCTGGAGGGAACACTGGGGCTTCTTCTCAGTGTCTCTGACATAGGGTTTCACTGTCCCGCGAAAGTCTCTGCTAACACCGTGCAGAGCGCTGTGCCCAATAGACAGAAACGTCTTGCGGTATCTCCTACAGGGAAAGTGCCAGGAGGGAATTGTCGAGCTTGTTCTCAGTGTCTCGGAGAATTGCTCTGATTATCCCTGTGACCTCTTTGCTAAGACTCTCCAGAGAGACGTCCTCAAAACCAACACACATCTTGACATATCTCCCGCATTGATCGCAGTGTCTCCAGAAACGGCATTCAAGGAGCCAGGACCTTTTCTCCCTACACTGTCCATTGAGTTGTCCTCAAAACCAATATACATCCTGCTATATCTCCCACATGGAAAGTGCCAGGAGGGAGAAGTGGGGATTATGTTTAGACTTTCTCGGAACTGCTTCAAATCAACTAGATATCTTTGTGCTGTAAATCTCCCAACAGCCAAACGCAAAAGCAGCAAACACCTCGCTGTATGTCCCACATCCAAAGTGCCAAGAGAGAGCTTGCTCTCCCTGTCTTTGAGTACTGTTTTCACTGTCCCGGTTACCTCTTTGCTAACATTCTCTTCAGAGCTGCAGTGAAACCAGGAACCACGTGGAGAAGGCACCCACACTGAAAGTGCCTGGAGGGAACACTGGGGCTTCTTCTCAGTGTCTCTGACATAGGGTTTCACTGTCCCGCGAAAGTCTCTGCTAACACCGTGCAGAGCGCTGTGCCCAATATACAGAAACGTCTTGCGGTATCTCCTACAGGGAAAGTGCCAGGAGGGAATTGTGGAGCTTGTTCTCAGTGTCTCTGAGAATTGCTCTGATTATGCCTGTGACCTCTTTGCTAAGACTCTCCAGAGAGACGTCCTCAAAACAAACACACATCTTGACATATCTCCCGCATTGATCGCAGTGTCTCCAGAAACGGCATTCAAGGAGCCAGGACCTTTTCTCCCTACACTGTCCATTGAGTTGTCCTCAAAACCAATATACATCCTGCTATATCTCCCACATGGAAAGTGCCAGGAGGGAGAAGTGGGGATTATGTTTAGACTTTCTCGGAACTGCTTCAAATCAACTAGATATCTTTGTGCTGTAAATCTCCCAACAGCCAAACGCAAAAGCAGCAAACATCTCGCTGTATGTCCCACATCCAAAGTGCCAAGAGAGAGCTTGCTCTCCCTGTCTTTGAGTACTGTTTTCACTGTCCCGGTTACCTCTTTGCTAACATTCTCTTCAGAGCTGCAGTGAAACCAGGAACCACGTGGAGAAGGCACCCACACTGAAAGTGCCTGGAGGGAACATTGGGGCTTCTTCTCAGTGTCTCTGACATAGGGTTTCACTGTCCCGTGAAAGTCTCTGCTAACACCGTGCAGAGCGCTGTGCCCAATATACAGAAACGTCTTGCGGTATCTCCTACAGGGAAAGTGCCAGGAGGGAATTGTGGAGCTTGTTCTCAGTGTCTCTGAGAATTGCTCTGATTATCCCTGTGACCTCTTTGCTAAGACTCTCCAGAGAGACGTCCTCAAAACCAACACACATCTTGACATATCTCCCGCATTGATCGCAGTGTCTCCAGAAACGGCATTCAAGGAGCCAGGACCTTTTCTCCCTACACTGTCCATTGAGTTGTCCTCAAAACCAATATACATCCTGCTATATCTCCCACATGGAAAGTGCCAGGAGGGAGAAGTGGGGATTATGTTTAGACTTTCTCGGAACTGCTTCAAATCAACTAGATATCTTTGTGCTGTAAATCTCCCAACAGCCAAACGCAAAAGCAGCAAACATCTCGCTGTATGTCCCACATCCAAAGTGCCAAGAGAGCGCTTGCTCTCCCTGTCTTTGAGTACTGTTTTCACTGTCCCGGTTACCTCTTTGCTAACATTCTCTTCAGAGCTGCAGTGAAACCAGGAACCACGTGGAGAAGGCACCCACACTGAAAGTGCCTGGAGGGAACACTGGGGCTTCTTCTCAGTGTCTCTGACATAGGGTTTCACTGTCCCGCGAAAGTCTCTGCTAACACCGTGCAGAGCGCTGTGCCCAATATACAGAAACGTCTTGCGGTATCTCCTACAGGGAAAGTGCCAGGAGGGAATTGTCGAGCTTGTTCTCAGTGTCTCTGAGAATTGCTCTGATTATGCCTGTGACCTCTTTGCTAAGACTCTCCAGAGAGACATCCTCAAAACCAACACACATCTTGACATATCTCCCGCATTGATCGCAGTGTCTCCAGAAACGGCATTCAAGGAGCCAGGACCTTTTCTCCCTACACTGTCCATTGAGTTGTCCTCAAAACCAATATACATCCTGCTATATCTCCCACATGGAAAGTGCCAGGAGGGAGAAGTGGGGATTATGTTTAGACTTTCTCGGAACTGCTTCAAATCAACTAGATATCTTTGTGCTGTAAATCTCCCAACAGCCAAACGCAAAAGCAGCAAACATCTCGCTGTATGTCCCACATCCAAAGTGCCAAGAGAGCGCTTGCTCTCCCTGTCTTTGAGTACTGTTTTCACTGTCCCGGTTACCTCTTTGCTAACATTCTCTTCAGAGCTGCAGTGAAACCAGGAACCACGTGGAGAAGGCACCCACACTGAAAGTGCCTGGAGGGAACACTGGGGCTTCTTCTCAGTGTCTCTGACATAGGGTTTCACTGTCCCGCGAAAGTCTCTGCTAACACCGTGCAGAGCGCTGTGCCCAATATACAGAAACGTCTTGCGGTATCTCCTACAGGGAAAGTGCCAGGAGGGAATTGTCGAGCTTGTTCTCAGTGTCTCTGAGAATTGCTCTGATTATGCCTGTGACCTCTTTGCTAAGACTCTCCAGAGAGACATCCTCAAAACCAACACACATCTTGACATATCTCCCGCATTGATCGCAGTGTCTCCAGAAACGGCATTCAAGGAGCCAGGACCTTTTCTCCCTACACTGTCCATTGAGTTGTCCTCAAAACCAATATACATCCTGCTATATCTCCCACATGGAAAGTGCCAGGAGGGAGAAGTGGGGATTATGTTTAGACTTTCTCGGAACTGCTTCAAATCAACTAGATATCTTTGTGCTGTAAATCTCCCAACAGCCAAACGCAAAAGCAGCAAACATCTCGCTGTATGTCCCACATCCAAAGTGCCAAGAGAGAGCTTGCTCTCCCTGTCTTTGAGTACTGTTTTCACTGTCCCGGTTACCTCTTTGCTAACATTCTCTTCAGAGCTGCAGTGAAACCAGGAACCACGTGGAGAAGGCACCCACACTGAAAGTGCCTGGAGGGAACACTGGGGCTTCTTCTCAGTGTCTCTGACATAGGGTTTCACTGTCCCGGGAAAGTCTCTGCTAACACCGTGCAGAGCGCTGTGCCCAATATACAGAAACGTCTTGCGGTATCTCCTACAGGGAAAGTGCCAGGAGGGAATTGTGGAGCTTGTTCTCAGTGTCTCTGAGAATTGCTCTGATTATCTGTGTGACCTCTTTGCTAAGGCTCTCCAGAGAGACATCCTCAAAACCAACACACATCTTGACATATCTCCCGCATTGATCGCAGTGTCTCCAGAAACGGCATTCAAGGAGCCAGGACCTTTTCTCCCTACACTGTCCATTGAGTTGTCCTCAAAACCAATATACATCCTGCTATATCTCCCACATGGAAAGTGCCAGGAGGGAGAAGTGGGGATTATGTTTAGACTTTCTCGGAACTGCTTCAAATCAACTAGATATCTTTGTGCTGTAAATCTCCCAACAGCCAAACGCAAAAGCAGCAAACATCTCGCTGTATGTCCCACATCCAAAGTGCCAAGAGAGAGCTTGCTCTCCCTGTCTTTGAGTACTGTTTTCACTGTCCCAGTTACCTCTTTGCTAACATTCTCTTCAGAGCTGCAGTGAAACCAGGAACCACGTGGAGAAGGCACCCACACTGAAAGTGCCTGGAGGGAACACTGGGGCTTCTTCTCAGTGTCTCTGACATAGGGTTTCACTGTCCCGCGAAAGTCTCTGCTAACACCCTGCAGAGCACTGTGCCCAATATACAGAAACGTCTTGCGGTATCTCCTACAGGGAAAGTGCCAGGAGGGAATTGTCGAGCTTGTTCTCAGTGTCTCTGAGAATTGCTCTGATTATCCCTGTGACCTCTTTGCTAAGACTCTCCAGAGAGACATCCTCAAAACCAACACACATCTTGACATATCTCCCGCATTGATCGCAGTGTCTCCAGAAACGGCATTCAAGGAGCCAGGACCTTTTCTCCCTACACTGTCCATTGAGTTGTCCTCAAAATCAATATACATCCTGCTATATCTCCCACATGGATAGTGCCAGGAAGGAGAAGTGGGGATTATGTTTAGACTTTCTCAGAACTGCTTCAAATCAACTAGATATCTTTGTGCTGTAAATCTCCCAACAGCCAAACGCAAAAGCAGCAAGCATCTCGCTGTATGTCCCACATGCAAAGTGCCAAGAGAGAGCTTGCTCTCCCTGTCTTTGAGTACTGTTTTCACTGTCCCGGTTACCTCTTTGCTAACATTCTCTTCAGAGCTGCAGTGAAACCAGGAACCACGTGGAGAAGGCACCCACACTGAAAGTGCCTGGAGGGAACACTGGGGCTTCTTCTCAGTGTCTCTGACATAGGGTTTCACTGTCCCGGGAAAGTCTCTGCTAACACCCTGCAGAGCGCTGTGCCCAATATACAGAAACGTCTTGCGGTATCTCCTACAGGGAAAGTGCCAGGAGGGAATTGTGGAGCTTGTTCTCAGTGTCTCTGAGAATTGCTCTGATTATCCCTGTGACCTCTTTGCTAAGACTCTCCAGAGAGACGTCCTCAAAACAAACACACATCTTGACATATCTCCCGCATTGATCGCAGTGTCTCCAGAAACGGCATTCAAGGAGCCAGGACCTTTTCTCCCTACACTGTCCATTGAGTTGTCCTCAAAATCAATATACATCCTGCTATATCTCCCACATGGAAAGTGCCAGGAGGGAGAAGTGGGGATTATGTTTAGACTTTCTCGGAACTGCTTCAAATCAACTAGATATCTTTGTGCTGTAAATCTCCCAACAGCCAAACGCAAAAGCAGCAAACATCTCGCTGTATGTCCCACATCCAAAGTGCCAAGAGAGCGCTTGCTCTCCCTGTCTTTGAGTACTGTTTTCACTGTCCCGGTTACCTCTTTGCTAACATTCTCTTCAGAGCTGCAGTGAAACCAGGAACCACGTGGAGAAGGCACCCACACTGAAAGTGCCTGGAGGGAACACTGGGGCTTCTTCTCAGTGTCTCTGACATAGGGTTTCACTGTCCCGCGAAAGTCTCTGCTAACACCGTGCAGAGCGCTGTGCCCAATATACAGAAACGTCTTGCGGTATCTCCTACAGGGAAAGTGCCAGGAGGGAATTGTGGAGCTTGTTCTCAGTGTCTCTGAGAATTGCTCTGATTATCTGTGTGACCTCTTTGCTAAGGCTCTCCAGAGAGACATCCTCAAAACCAACACACATCTTGACATATCTCCCGCATTGATCGCAGTGTCTCCAGAAACGGCATTCAAGGAGCCAGGACCTTTTCTCCCTACACTGTCCATTGAGTTGTCCTCAAAACCAATATACATCCTGCTATATCTCCCACATGGAAAGTGCCAGGAGGGAGAAGTGGGGATTATGTTTAGACTTTCTCGGAACTGCTTCAAATCAACTAGATATCTTTGTGCTGTAAATCTCCCAACAGCCAAACGCAAAAGCAGCAAACATCTCGCTGTATGTCCCACATCCAAAGTGCCAAGAGAGAGCTTGCTCTCCCTGTCTTTGAGTACTGTTTTCACTGTCCCGGTTACCTCTTTGCTAACATTCTCTTCAGAGCTGCAGTGAAACCAGGAACCACGTGGAGAAGGCACCCACACTGAAAGTGCCTGGAGGGAACATTGGGGCTTCTTCTCAGTGTCTCTGACATAGGGTTTCACTGTCCCGCGAAAGTCTCTGCTAACACCGTGCAGAGCGCTGTGCCCAATATACAGAAACGTCTTGCGGTATCTCCTACAGGGAAAGTGCCAGGAGGGAATTGTCGAGCTTGTTCTCAGTGTCTCTGAGAATTGCTCTGATTATCCCTGTGACCTCTTTGCTAAGACTCTCCAGAGAGACATCCTCAAAACCAACACACATCTTGACATATCTCCCGCATTGATCGCAGTGTCTCCAGAAACGGCATTCAAGGAGCCAGGACCTTTTCTCCCTACACTGTCCATTGAGTTGTCCTCAAAATCAATATACATCCTGCTATATCTCCCACATGGAAAGTGCCAGGAGGGAGAAGTGGGGATTATGTTTAGACTTTCTCGGAACTGCTTCAAATCAACTAGATATCTTTGTGCTGTAAATCTCCCAACAGCCAAACGCAAAAGCAGCAAGCATCTCGCTGTATGTCCCACATCCAAAGTGCCAAGAGAGAGCTTGCTCTCCCTGTCTTTGAGTACTGTTTTCACTGTCCCGGTTACCTCTTTGCTAACATTCTCTTCAGAGCTGCAGTGAAACCAGGAACCACGTGGAGAAGGCACCCACACTGAAAGTGCCTGGAGGGAACACTGGGGCTTCTTCTCAGTGTCTCTGACATAGGGTTTCACTGTCCCGGGAAAGTCTCTGCTAACACCGTGCAGAGCGCTGTGCCCAATATACAGAAACGTCTTGCGGTATCTCCTACAGGGAAAGTGCCAGGAGGGAATTGTGGAGCTTGTTCTCAGTGTCTCTGAGAATTGCTCTGATTATGCCTGTGACCTCTTTGCTAAGACTCTCCAGAGAGACGTCCTCAAAACAAACACACATCTTGACATATCTCCCGCATTGATCGCAGTGTCTCCAGAAACGGCATTCAAGGAGCCAGGACCTTTTCTCCCTACACTGTCCATTGAGTTGTCCTCAAAACCAATATACATCCTGCTATATCTCCCACATGGAAAGTGCCAGGAGGGAGAAGTGGGGATTATGTTTAGACTTTCTCGGAACTGCTTCAAATCAACTAGATATCTTTGTGCTGTAAATCTCCCAACAGCCAAACGCAAAAGCAGCAAACATCTCGCTGTATGTCCCACATCCAAAGTGCCAAGAGAGCGCTTGCTCTCCCTGTCTTTGAGTACTGTTTTCACTGTCCCGGTTACCTCTTTGCTAACATTCTCTTCAGAGCTGCAGTGAAACCAGGAACCACGTGGAGAAGGCACCCACACTGAAAGTGCCTGGAGGGAACACTGGGGCTTCTTCTCAGTGTCTCTGACATAGGGTTTCACTGTCCCGCGAAAGTCTCTGCTAACACCGTGCAGAGCGCTGTGCCCAATATACAGAAACGTCTTGCGGTATCTCCTACAGGGAAAGTGCCAGGAGGGAATTGTCGAGCTTGTTCTCAGTGTCTCTGAGAATTGCTCTGATTATCTGTGTGACCTCTTTGCTAAGGCTCTCCAGAGAGACATCCTCAAAACCAACACACATCTTGACATATCTCCCGCATTGATCGCAGTGTCTCCAGAAACGGCATTCAAGGAGCCAGGACCTTTTCTCCCTACACTGTCCATTGAGTTGTCCTCAAAACCAATATACATCCTGCTATATCTCCCACATGGAAAGTGCCAGGAGGGAGAAGTGGGGATTATGTTTAGACTTTCTCGGAACTGCTTCAAATCAACTAGATATCTTTGTGCTGTAAATCTCCCAACAGCCAAACGCAAAAGCAGCAAACATCTCGCTGTATGTCCCACATCCAAAGTGCCAAGAGAGAGCTTGCTCTCCCTGTCTTTGAGTACTGTTTTCACTGTCCCGGTTACCTCTTTGCTAACATTCTCTTCAGAGCTGCAGTGAAACCAGGAACCACGTGGAGAAGGCACCCACACTGAAAGTGCCTGGAGGGAACACTGGGGCTTCTTCTCAGTGTCTCTGACATAGGGTTTCACTGTCCCGCGAAAGTCTCTGCTAACACCGTGCAGAGCGCTGTGCCCAATATACAGAAACGTCTTGCGGTATCTCCTACAGGGAAAGTGCCAGGAGGGAATTGTCGAGCTTGTTCTCAGTGTCTCTGAGAATTGCTCTGATTATCCCTGTGACCTCTTTGCTAAGACTCTCCAGAGAGACGTCCTCAAAACCAACACACATCTTGACATATCTCCCGCATTGATCGCAGTGTCTCCAGAAACGGCATTCAAGGAGCCAGGACCTTTTCTCCCTACACTGTCCATTGAGTTGTCCTCAAAATCAATATACATCCTGCTATATCTCCCACATGGAAAGTGCCAGGAGGGAGAAGTGGGGATTATGTTTAGACTTTCTCGGAACTGCTTCAAATCAACTAGATATCTTTGTGCTGTAAATCTCCCAACAGCCAAACGCAAAAGCAGCAAACATCTCGCTGTATGTCCCACATCCAAAGTGCCAAGAGAGAGCTTGCTCTCCCTGTCTTTGAGTACTGTTTTCACTGTCCCGGTTACCTCTTTGCTAACATTCTCTTCAGAGCTGCAGTGAAACCAGGAACCACGTGGAGAAGGCACCCACACTGAAAGTGCCTGGAGGGAACATTGGGGCTTCTTCTCAGTGTCTCTGACATAGGGTTTCACTGTCCCGGGAAAGTCTCTGCTAACACCCTGCAGAGCGCTGTGCCCAATATACAGAAACGTCTTGCGGTATCTCCTACAGGGAAAGTGCCAGGAGGGAATTGTGGAGCTTGTTCTCAGTGTCTCTGAGAATTGCTCTGATTATGCCTGTGACCTCTTTGCTAAGACTCTCCAGAGAGACGTCCTCAAAACAAACACACATCTTGACATATCTCCCGCATTGATCGCAGTGTCTCCAGAAACGGCATTCAAGGAGCCAGGACCTTTTCTCCCTACACTGTCCATTGAGTTGTCCTCAAAACCAATATACATCCTGCTATATCTCCCACATGGAAAGTGCCAGGAGGGAGAAGTGGGGATTATGTTTAGACTTTCTCGGAACTGCTTCAAATCAACTAGATATCTTTGTGCTGTAAATCTCCCAACAGCCAAACGCAAAAGCAGCAAACATCTCGCTGTATGTCCCACATCCAAAGTGCCAAGAGAGAGCTTGCTCTCCCTGTCTTTGAGTACTGTTTTCACTGTCCCGGTTACCTCTTTGCTAACATTCTCTTCAGAGCTGCAGTGAAACCAGGAACCACGTGGAGAAGGCACCCACACTGAAAGTGCCTGGAGGGAACATTGGGGCTTCTTCTCAGTGTCTCTGACATAGGGTTTCACTGTCCCGGGAAAGTCTCTGCTAACACCGTGCAGAGCGCTGTGCCCAATATACAGAAACGTCTTGCGGTATCTCCTACAGGGAAAGTGCCAGGAGGGAATTGTGGAGCTTGTTCTCAGTGTCTCTGAGAATTGCTCTGATTAACCCTGTGACCTCTTTGCTAAGACTCTCCAGAGAGACGTCCTCAAAACAAACACACATCTTGACATATCTCCCGCATTGATCGCAGTGTCTCCAGAAACGGCATTCAAGGAGCCAGGACCTTTTCTCCCTACACTGTCCATTGAGTTGTCCTCAAAACCAATATACATCCTGCTATATCTCCCACATGGAAAGTGCCAGGAGGGAGAAGTGGGGATTATGTTTAGACTTTCTCGGAACTGCTTCAAATCAACTAGATATCTTTGTGCTGTAAATCTCCCAACAGCCAAACGCAAAAGCAGCAAGCATCTCGCTGTATGTCCCACATCCAAAGTGCCAAGAGAGAGCTTGCTCTCCCTGTCTTTGAGTACTGTTTTCACTGTCCCGGTTACCTCTTTGCTAACATTCTCTTCAGAGCTGCAGTGAAACCAGGAACCACGTGGAGAAGGCACCCACACTGAAAGTGCCTGGAGGGAACATTGGGGCTTCTTCTCAGTGTCTCTGACATAGGGTTTCACTGTCCCGGGAAAGTCTCTGCTAACACCCTGCAGAGCGCTGTGCCCAATATACAGAAACGTCTTGCGGTATCTCCTACAGGGAAAGTGCCAGGAGGGAATTGTGGAGCTTGTTCTCAGTGTCTCTGAGAATTGCTCTGATTATGCCTGTGACCTCTTTGCTAAGACTCTCCAGAGAGACGTCCTCAAAACAAACACACATCTTGACATATCTCCCGCATTGATCGCAGTGTCTCCAGAAACGGCATTCAAGGAGCCAGGACCTTTTCTCCCTACACTGTCCATTGAGTTGTCCTCAAAACCAATATACATCCTGCTATATCTCCCACATGGAAAGTGCCAGGAGGGAGAAGTGGGGATTATGTTTAGACTTTCTCGGAACTGCTTCAAATCAACTAGATATCTTTGTGCTGTAAATCTCCCAACAGCCAAACGCAAAAGCAGCAAACATCTCGCTGTATGTCCCACATCCAAAGTGCCAAGAGAGAGCTTGCTCTCCCTGTCTTTGAGTACTGTTTTCACTGTCCCGGTTACCTCTTTGCTAACATTCTCTTCAGAGCTGCAGTGAAACCAGGAACCACGTGGAGAAGGCACCCACACTGAAAGTGCCTGGAGGGAACATTGGGGCTTCTTCTCAGTGTCTCTGACATAGGGTTTCACTGTCCCGGGAAAGTCTCTGCTAACACCGTGCAGAGCGCTGTGCCCAATATACAGAAACGTCTTGCGGTATCTCCTACAGGGAAAGTGCCAGGAGGGAATTGTGGAGCTTGTTCTCAGTGTCTCTGAGAATTGCTCTGATTAACCCTGTGACCTCTTTGCTAAGACTCTCCAGAGAGACGTCCTCAAAACAAACACACATCTTGACATATCTCCCGCATTGATCGCAGTGTCTCCAGAAACGGCATTCAAGGAGCCAGGACCTTTTCTCCCTACACTGTCCATTGAGTTGTCCTCAAAACCAATATACATCCTGCTATATCTCCCACATGGAAAGTGCCAGGAGGGAGAAGTGGGGATTATGTTTAGACTTTCTCGGAACTGCTTCAAATCAACTAGATATCTTTGTGCTGTAAATCTCCCAACAGCCAAACGCAAAAGCAGCAAGCATCTCGCTGTATGTCCCACATCCAAAGTGCCAAGAGAGAGCTTGCTCTCCCTGTCTTTGAGTACTGTTTTCACTGTCCCGGTTACCTCTTTGCTAACATTCTCTTCAGAGCTGCAGTGAAACCAGGAACCACGTGGAGAAGGCACCCACACTGAAAGTGCCTGGAGGGAACACTGGGGCTTCTTCTCAGTGTCTCTGACATAGGGTTTCACTGTCCCGCGAAAGTCTCTGCTAACACCGTGCAGAGCGCTGTGCCCAATATACAGAAACGTCTTGCGGTATCTCCTACAGGGAAAGTGCCAGGAGGGAATTGTGGAGCTTGTTCTCAGTGTCTCTGAGAATTGCTCTGATTATCCCTGTGACCTCTTTGCTAAGACTCTCCAGAGAGACGTCCTCAAAACCAACACACATCTTGACATATCTCCCGCATTGATCGCAGTGTCTCCAGAAACGGCATTCAAGGAGCCAGGACCTTTTCTCCCTACACTGTCCATTGAGTTGTCCTCAAAACCAATATACATCCTGCTATATCTCCCACATGGAAAGTGCCAGGAGGGAGAAGTGGGGATTATGTTTAGACTTTCTCGGAACTGCTTCAAATCAACTAGATATCTTTGTGCTGTAAATCTCCCAACAGCCAAACGCAAAAGCAGCAAACATCTCGCTGTATGTCCCACATCCAAAGTGCCAAGAGAGCGCTTGCTCTCCCTGTCTTTGAGTACTGTTTTCACTGTCCCGGTTACCTCTTTGCTAACATTCTCTTCAGAGCTGCAGTGAAACCAGGAACCACGTGGAGAAGGCACCCACACTGAAAGTGCCTGGAGGGAACACTGGGGCTTCTTCTCAGTGTCTCTGACATAGGGTTTCACTGTCCCGCGAAAGTCTCTGCTAACACCGTGCAGAGCGCTGTGCCCAATATACAGAAACGTCTTGCGGTATCTCCTACAGGGAAAGTGCCAGGAGGGAATTGTCGAGCTTGTTCTCAGTGTCTCTGAGAATTGCTCTGATTATCTGTGTGACCTCTTTGCTAAGGCTCTCCAGAGAGACATCCTCAAAACCAACACACATCTTGACATATCTCCCGCATTGATCGCAGTGTCTCCAGAAACGGCATTCAAGGAGCCAGGACCTTTTCTCCCTACACTGTCCATTGAGTTGTCCTCAAAACCAATATACATCCTGCTATATCTCCCACATGGAAAGTGCCAGGAGGGAGAAGTGGGGATTATGTTTAGACTTTCTCGGAACTGCTTCAAATCAACTAGATATCTTTGTGCTGTAAATCTCCCAACAGCCAAACGCAAAAGCAGCAAACATCTCGCTGTATGTCCCACATCCAAAGTGCCAAGAGAGAGCTTGCTCTCCCTGTCTTTGAGTACTGTTTTCACTGTCCCGGTTACCTCTTTGCTAACATTCTCTTCAGAGCTGCAGTGAAACCAGGAACCACGTGGAGAAGGCACCCACACTGAAAGTGCCTGGAGGGAACATTGGGGCTTCTTCTCAGTGTCTCTGACATAGGGTTTCACTGTCCCGGGAAAGTCTCTGCTAACACCCTGCAGAGCGCTGTGCCCAATATACAGAAACGTCTTGCGGTATCTCCTACAGGGAAAGTGCCAGGAGGGAATTGTGGAGCTTGTTCTCAGTGTCTCTGAGAATTGCTCTGATTATGCCTGTGACCTCTTTGCTAAGACTCTCCAGAGAGACGTCCTCAAAACAAACACACATCTTGACATATCTCCCGCATTGATCGCAGTGTCTCCAGAAACGGCATTCAAGGAGCCAGGACCTTTTCTCCCTACACTGTCCATTGAGTTGTCCTCAAAACCAATATACATCCTGCTATATCTCCCACATGGAAAGTGCCAGGAGGGAGAAGTGGGGATTATGTTTAGACTTTCTCGGAACTGCTTCAAATCAACTAGATATCTTTGTGCTGTAAATCTCCCAACAGCCAAACGCAAAAGCAGCAAACATCTCGCTGTATGTCCCACATCCAAAGTGCCAAGAGAGAGCTTGCTCTCCCTGTCTTTGAGTACTGTTTTCACTGTCCCGGTTACCTCTTTGCTAACATTCTCTTCAGAGCTGCAGTGAAACCAGGAACCACGTGGAGAAGGCACCCACACTGAAAGTGCCTGGAGGGAACATTGGGGCTTCTTCTCAGTGTCTCTGACATAGGGTTTCACTGTCCCGGGAAAGTCTCTGCTAACACCCTGCAGAGCGCTGTGCCCAATATACAGAAACGTCTTGCGGTATCTCCTACAGGGAAAGTGCCAGGAGGGAATTGTGGAGCTTGTTCTCAGTGTCTCTGAGAATTGCTCTGATTAACCCTGTGACCTCTTTGCTAAGACTCTCCAGAGAGACGTCCTCAAAACAAACACACATCTTGACATATCTCCCGCATTGATCGCAGTGTCTCCAGAAACGGCATTCAAGGAGCCAGGACCTTTTCTCCCTACACTGTCCATTGAGTTGTCCTCAAAACCAATATACATCCTGCTATATCTCCCACATGGAAAGTGCCAGGAGGGAGAAGTGGGGATTATGTTTAGACTTTCTCGGAACTGCTTCAAATCAACTAGATATCTTTGTGCTGTAAATCTCCCAACAGCCAAACGCAAAAGCAGCAAGCATCTCGCTGTATGTCCCACATCCAAAGTGCCAAGAGAGAGCTTGCTCTCCCTGTCTTTGAGTACTGTTTTCACTGTCCCGGTTACCTCTTTGCTAACATTCTCTTCAGAGCTGCAGTGAAACCAGGAACCACGTGGAGAAGGCACCCACACTGAAAGTGCCTGGAGGGAACACTGGGGCTTCTTCTCAGTGTCTCTGACATAGGGTTTCACTGTCCCGGGAAAGTCTCTGCTAACACCGTGCAGAGCGCTGTGCCCAATATACAGAAACGTCTTGCGGTATCTCCTACAGGGAAAGTGCCAGGAGGGAATTGTGGAGCTTGTTCTCAGTGTCTCTGAGAATTGCTCTGATTATCCCTGTGACCTCTTTGCTAAGACTCTCCAGAGAGACGTCCTCAAAACCAACACACATCTTGACATATCTCCCGCATTGATCGCAGTGTCTCCAGAAACGGCATTCAAGGAGCCAGGACCTTTTCTCCCTACACTGTCCATTGAGTTGTCCTCAAAACCAATATACATCCTGCTATATCTCCCACATGGAAAGTGCCAGGAGGGAGAAGTGGGGATTATGTTTAGACTTTCTCGGAACTGCTTCAAATCAACTAGATATCTTTGTGCTGTAAATCTCCCAACAGCCAAACGCAAAAGCAGCAAACATCTCGCTGTATGTCCCACATCCAAAGTGCCAAGAGAGCGCTTGCTCTCCCTGTCTTTGAGTACTGTTTTCACTGTCCCGGTTACCTCTTTGCTAACATTCTCTTCAGAGCTGCAGTGAAACCAGGAACCACGTGGAGAAGGCACCCACACTGAAAGTGCCTGGAGGGAACACTGGGGCTTCTTCTCAGTGTCTCTGACATAGGGTTTCACTGTCCCGCGAAAGTCTCTGCTAACACCGTGCAGAGCGCTGTGCCCAATATACAGAAACGTCTTGCGGTATCTCCTACAGGGAAAGTGCCAGGAGGGAATTGTCGAGCTTGTTCTCAGTGTCTCTGAGAATTGCTCTGATTATCTGTGTGACCTCTTTGCTAAGGCTCTCCAGAGAGACATCCTCAAAACCAACACACATCTTGACATATCTCCCGCATTGATCGCAGTGTCTCCAGAAACGGCATTCAAGGAGCCAGGACCTTTTCTCCCTACACTGTCCATTGAGTTGTCCTCAAAACCAATATACATCCTGCTATATCTCCCACATGGAAAGTGCCAGGAGGGAGAAGTGGGGATTATGTTTAGACTTTCTCGGAACTGCTTCAAATCAACTAGATATCTTTGTGCTGTAAATCTCCCAACAGCCAAACGCAAAAGCAGCAAACATCTCGCTGTATGTCCCACATCCAAAGTGCCAAGAGAGAGCTTGCTCTCCCTGTCTTTGAGTACTGTTTTCACTGTCCCGGTTACCTCTTTGCTAACATTCTCTTCAGAGCTGCAGTGAAACCAGGAACCACGTGGAGAAGGCACCCACACTGAAAGTGCCTGGAGGGAACATTGGGGCTTCTTCTCAGTGTCTCTGACATAGGGTTTCACTGTCCCGCGAAAGTCTCTGCTAACACCGTGCAGAGCGCTGTGCCCAATATACAGAAACGTCTTGCGGTATCTCCTACAGGGAAAGTGCCAGGAGGGAATTGTGGAGCTTGTTCTCAGTGTCTCTGAGAATTGCTCTGATTATCCCTGTGACCTCTTTGCTAAGACTCTCCAGAGAGACGTCCTCAAAACCAACACACATCTTGACATATCTCCCGCATTGATCGCAGTGTCTCCAGAAACGGCATTCAAGGAGCCAGGACCTTTTCTCCCTACACTGTCCATTGAGTTGTCCTCAAAACCAATATACATCCTGCTATATCTCCCACATGGAAAGTGCCAGGAGGGAGAAGTGGGGATTATGTTTAGACTTTCTCGGAACTGCTTCAAATCAACTAGATATCTTTGTGCTGTAAATCTCCCAACAGCCAAACGCAAAAGCAGCAAACATCTCGCTGTATGTCCCACATCCAAAGTGCCAAGAGAGCGCTTGCTCTCCCTGTCTTTGAGTACTGTTTTCACTGTCCCGGTTACCTCTTTGCTAACATTCTCTTCAGAGCTGCAGTGAAACCAGGAACCACGTGGAGAAGGCACCCACACTGAAAGTGCCTGGAGGGAACACTGGGGCTTCTTCTCAGTGTCTCTGACATAGGGTTTCACTGTCCCGCGAAAGTCTCTGCTAACACCGTGCAGAGCGCTGTGCCCAATATACAGAAACGTCTTGCGGTATCTCCTACAGGGAAAGTGCCAGGAGGGAATTGTCGAGCTTGTTCTCAGTGTCTCTGAGAATTGCTCTGATTATCTGTGTGACCTCTTTGCTAAGGCTCTCCAGAGAGACATCCTCAAAACCAACACACATCTTGACATATCTCCCGCATTGATCGCAGTGTCTCCAGAAACGGCATTCAAGGAGCCAGGACCTTTTCTCCCTACACTGTCCATTGAGTTGTCCTCAAAACCAATATACATCCTGCTATATCTCCCACATGGAAAGTGCCAGGAGGGAGAAGTGGGGATTATGTTTAGACTTTCTCGGAACTGCTTCAAATCAACTAGATATCTTTGTGCTGTAAATCTCCCAACAGCCAAACGCAAAAGCAGCAAACATCTCGCTGTATGTCCCACATCCAAAGTGCCAAGAGAGAGCTTGCTCTCCCTGTCTTTGAGTACTGTTTTCACTGTCCCGGTTACCTCTTTGCTAACATTCTCTTCAGAGCTGCAGTGAAACCAGGAACCACGTGGAGAAGGCACCCACACTGAAAGTGCCTGGAGGGAACATTGGGGCTTCTTCTCAGTGTCTCTGACATAGGGTTTCACTGTCCCGCGAAAGTCTCTGCTAACACCGTGCAGAGCGCTGTGCCCAATATACAGAAACGTCTTGCGGTATCTCCTACAGGGAAAGTGCCAGGAGGGAATTGTCGAGCTTGTTCTCAGTGTCTCTGAGAATTGCTCTGATTATCCCTGTGACCTCTTTGCTAAGACTCTCCAGAGAGACGTCCTCAAAACCAACACACATCTTGACATATCTCCCGCATTGATCGCAGTGTCTCCAGAAACGGCATTCAAGGAGCCAGGACCTTTTCTCCCTACACTGTCCATTGAGTTGTCCTCAAAATCAATATACATCCTGCTATATCTCCCACATGGAAAGTGCCAGGAGGGAGAAGTGGGGATTATGTTTAGACTTTCTCGGAACTGCTTCAAATCAACTAGATATCTTTGTGCTGTAAATCTCCCAACAGCCAAACGCAAAAGCAGCAAACATCTCGCTGTATGTCCCACATCCAAAGTGCCAAGAGAGAGCTTGCTCTCCCTGTCTTTGAGTACTGTTTTCACTGTCCCGGTTACCTCTTTGCTAACATTCTCTTCAGAGCTGCAGTGAAACCAGGAACCACGTGGAGAAGGCACCCACACTGAAAGTGCCTGGAGGGAACATTGGGGCTTCTTCTCAGTGTCTCTGACATAGGGTTTCACTGTCCCGGGAAAGTCTCTGCTAACACCGTGCAGAGCGCTGTGCCCAATATACAGAAACGTCTTGCGGTATCTCCTACAGGGAAAGTGCCAGGAGGGAATTGTGGAGCTTGTTCTCAGTGTCTCTGAGAATTGCTCTGATTATGCCTGTGACCTCTTTGCTAAGACTCTCCAGAGAGACGTCCTCAAAACAAACACACATCTTGACATATCTCCCACATTGATCGCAGTGTCTCCAGAAACGGCATTCAAGGAGCCAGGACCTTTTCTCCCTACACTGTCCATTGAGTTGTCCTCAAAACCAATATACATCCTGCTATATCTCCCACATGGAAAGTGCCAGGAGGGAGAAGTGGGGATTATGTTTAGACTTTCTCGGAACTGCTTCAAATCAACTAGATATCTTTGTGCTGTAAATCTCCCAACAGCCAAACGCAAAAGCAGCAAACATCTCGCTGTATGTCCCACATCCAAAGTGCCAAGAGAGAGCTTGCTCTCCCTGTCTTTGAGTACTGTTTTCACTGTCCCGGTTACCTCTTTGCTAACATTCTCTTCAGAGCTGCAGTGAAACCAGGAACCACGTGGAGAAGGCACCCACACTGAAAGTGCCTGGAGGGAACATTGGGGCTTCTTCTCAGTGTCTCTGACATAGGGTTTCACTGTCCCGGGAAAGTCTCTGCTAACACCGTGCAGAGCGCTGTGCCCAATATACAGAAACGTCTTGCGGTATCTCCTACAGGGAAAGTGCCAGGAGGGAATTGTGGAGCTTGTTCTCAGTGTCTCTGAGAATTGCTCTGATTAACCCTGTGACCTCTTTGCTAAGACTCTCCAGAGAGACGTCCTCAAAACAAACACACATCTTGACATATCTCCCGCATTGATCGCAGTGTCTCCAGAAACGGCATTCAAGGAGCCAGGACCTTTTCTCCCTACACTGTCCATTGAGTTGTCCTCAAAACCAATATACATCCTGCTATATCTCCCACATGGAAAGTGCCAGGAGGGAGAAGTGGGGATTATGTTTAGACTTTCTCGGAACTGCTTCAAATCAACTAGATATCTTTGTGCTGTAAATCTCCCAACAGCCAAACGCAAAAGCAGCAAACATCTCGCTGTATGTCCCACATCCAAAGTGCCAAGAGAGAGCTTGCTCTCCCTGTCTTTGAGTACTGTTTTCACTGTCCCGGTTACCTCTTTGCTAACATTCTCTTCAGAGCTGCAGTGAAACCAGGAACCACGTGGAGAAGGCACCCACACTGAAAGTGCCTGGAGGGAACACTGGGGCTTCTTCTCAGTGTCTCTGACATAGGGTTTCACTGTCCCGGGAAAGTCTCTGCTAACACCGTGCAGAGCGCTGTGCCCAATATACAGAAACGTCTTGCGGTATCTCCTACAGGGAAAGTGCCAGGAGGGAATTGTGGAGCTTGTTCTCAGTGTCTCTGAGAATTGCTCTGATTATCCCTGTGACCTCTTTGCTAAGACTCTCCAGAGAGACGTCCTCAAAACCAACACACATCTTGACATATCTCCCGCATTGATCGCAGTGTCTCCAGAAACGGCATTCAAGGAGCCAGGACCTTTTCTCCCTACACTGTCCATTGAGTTGTCCTCAAAACCAATATACATCCTGCTATATCTCCCACATGGAAAGTGCCAGGAGGGAGAAGTGGGGATTATGTTTAGACTTTCTCGGAACTGCTTCAAATCAACTAGATATCTTTGTGCTGTAAATCTCCCAACAGCCAAACGCAAAAGCAGCAAACATCTCGCTGTATGTCCCACATCCAAAGTGCCAAGAGAGAGCTTGCTCTCCCTGTCTTTGAGTACTGTTTTCACTGTCCCGGTTACCTCTTTGCTAACATTCTCTTCAGAGCTGCAGTGAAACCAGGAACCACGTGGAGAAGGCACCCACACTGAAAGTGCCTGGAGGGAACATTGGGGCTTCTTCTCAGTGTCTCTGACATAGGGTTTCACTGTCCCGGGAAAGTCTCTGCTAACACCGTGCAGAGCGCTGTGCCCAATATACAGAAACGTCTTGCGGTATCTCCTACAGGGAAAGTGCCAGGAGGGAATTGTGGAGCTTGTTCTCAGTGTCTCTGAGAATTGCTCTCATTATGCCTGTGACCTCTTTGCTAAGACTCTCCAGAGAGACGTCCTCAAAACCAACACACATCTTGACATATCTCCCGCATTGATCGCAGTGTCTCCAGAAACGGCATTCAAGGAGCCAGGACCTTTTCTCCCTACACTGTCCATTGAGTTGTCCTCAAAACCAATATACATCCTGCTATATCTCCCACATGGAAAGTGCCAGGAGGGAGAAGTGGGGATTATGTTTAGACTTTCTCGGAACTGCTTCAAATCAACTAGATATCTTTGTGCTGTAAATCTCCCAACAGCCAAACGCAAAAGCAGCAAACATCTCGCTGTATGTCCCACATCCAAAGTGCCAAGAGAGAGCTTGCTCTCCCTGTCTTTGAGTACTGTTTTCACTGTCCCGGTTACCTCTTTGCTAACATTCTCTTCAGAGCTGCAGTGAAACCAGGAACCACGTGGAGAAGGCACCCACACTGAAAGTGCCTGGAGGGAACACTGGGGCTTCTTCTCAGTGTCTCTGACATAGGGTTTCACTGTCCCGCGAAAGTCTCTGCTAACACCGTGCAGAGCGCTGTGCCCAATATACAGAAACGTCTTGCGGTATCTCCTACAGGGAAAGTGCCAGGAGGGAATTGTGGAGCTTGTTCTCAGTGTCTCTGAGAATTGCTCTGATTATGCCTGTGACCTCTTTGCTAAGACTCTCCAGAGAGACGTCCTCAAAACAAACACACATCTTGACATATCTCCCGCATTGATCGCAGTGTCTCCAGAAACGGCATTCAAGGAGCCAGGACCTTTTCTCCCTACACTGTCCATTGAGTTGTCCTCAAAACCAATATACATCCTGCTATATCTCCCACATGGAAAGTGCCAGGAGGGAGAAGTGGGGATTATGTTTAGACTTTCTCGGAACTGCTTCAAATCAACTAGATATCTTTGTGCTGTAAATCTCCCAACAGCCAAACGCAAAAGCAGCAAACATCTCGCTGTATGTCCCACATCCAAAGTGCCAAGAGAGCGCTTGCTCTCCCTGTCTTTGAGTACTGTTTTCACTGTCCCGGTTACCTCTTTGCTAACATTCTCTTCAGAGCTGCAGTGAAACCAGGAACCACGTGGAGAAGGCACCCACACTGAAAGTGCCTGGAGGGAACACTGGGGCTTCTTCTCAGTGTCTCTGACATAGGGTTTCACTGTCCCGGGAAAGTCTCTGCTAACACCGTGCAGAGCGCTGTGCCCAATATACAGAAACGTCTTGCGGTATCTCCTACAGGGAAAGTGCCAGGAGGGAATTGTCGAGCTTGTTCTCAGTGTCTCTGAGAATTGCCCTGATTATCCCTGTGACCTCTTTGCTAAGACTCTCCAGAGAGACATCCTCAAAACCAACACACATCTTGACATATCTCCCGCATTGATCGCAGTGTCTCCAGAAACGGCATTCAAGGAGCCAGGACCTTTTCTCCCTACACTGTCCATTGAGTTGTCCTCAAAATCAATATACATCCTGCTATATCTCCCACATGGAAAGTGCCAGGAGGGAGAAGTGGGGATTATGTTTAGACTTTCTCGGAACTGCTTCAAATCAACTAGATATCTTTGTGCTGTAAATCTCCCAACAGCCAAACGCAAAAGCAGCAAACATCTTGCTGTATGTCCCACATCCAAAGTGCCAAGAGAGAGCTTGCTCTCCCTGTCTTTGAGTACTGTTTTCACTGTCCCGGTTACCTCTTTGCTAACATTCTCTTCAGAGCTGCAGTGAAACCAGGAACCACGTGGAGAAGGCACCCACACTGAAAGTGCCTGGACGGAACACTGGGGCTTCTTCTCAGTGTCTCTGACATAGGGTTTCACTGTCCCGGGAAAGTCTCTGCTAACACCGTGCAGAGCGCTGTGCCCAATATACAGAAACGTCTTGCGGTATCTCCTACAGGGAAAGTGCCAGGAGGGAATTGTGGAGCTTGTTCTCAGTGTCTCTGAGAATTGCTCTGATTATCCCTGTGACCTCTTTGCTAAGACTCTCCAGAGAGACGTCCTCAAAACAAACACACATCTTGACATATCTCCCGCATTGATCGCAGTGTCTCCAGAAACGGCATTCAAGGAGCCAGGACCTTTTCTCCCTACACTGTCCATTGAGTTGTCCTCAAAACCAATATACATCCTGCTATATCTCCCACATGGAAAGTGCCAGGAGGGAGAAGTGGGGATTATGTTTAGACTTTCTCGGAACTGCTTCAAATCAACTAGATATCTTTGTGCTGTAAATCTCCCAACAGCCAAACGCAAAAGCAGCAAACATCTCGCTGTATGTCCCACATCCAAAGTGCCAAGAGAGAGCTTGCTCTCCCTGTCTTTGAGTACTGTTTTCACTGTCCCGGTTACCTCTTTGCTAACATTCTCTTCAGAGCTGCAGTGAAACCAGGAACCACGTGGAGAAGGCACCCACACTGAAAGTGCCTGGAGGGAACATTGGGGCTTCTTCTCAGTGTCTCTGACATAGGGTTTCACTGTCCCGGGAAAGTCTCTGCTAACACCGTGCAGAGCGCTGTGCCCAATATACAGAAACGTCTTGCGGTATCTCCTACAGGGAAAGTGCCAGGAGGGAATTGTGGAGCTTGTTCTCAGTGTCTCTGAGAATTGCTCTGATTATCCCTGTGACCTCTTTGCTAAGACTCTCCAGAGAGACGTCCTCAAAACCAACACACATCTTGACATATCTCCCGCATTGATCGCAGTGTCTCCAGAAACGGCATTCAAGGAGCCAGGACCTTTTCTCCCTACACTGTCCATTGAGTTGTCCTCAAAACCAATATACATCCTGCTATATCTCCCACATGGAAAGTGCCAGGAGGGAGAAGTGGGGATTATGTTTAGACTTTCTCGGAACTGCTTCAAATCAACTAGATATCTTTGTGCTGTAAATCTCCCAACAGCCAAACGCAAAAGCAGCAAACATCTCGCTGTATGTCCCACATCCAAAGTGCCAAGAGAGCGCTTGCTCTCCCTGTCTTTGAGTACTGTTTTCACTGTCCCGGTTACCTCTTTGCTAACATTCTCTTCAGAGCTGCAGTGAAACCAGGAACCACGTGGAGAAGGCACCCACACTGAAAGTGCCTGGAGGGAACACTGGGGCTTCTTCTCAGTGTCTCTGACATAGGGTTTCACTGTCCCGGGAAAGTCTCTGCTAACACCGTGCAGAGCGCTGTGCCCAATATACAGAAACGTCTTGCGGTATCTCCTACAGGGAAAGTGCCAGGAGGGAATTGTGGAGCTTGTTCTCAGTGTCTCTGAGAATTGCTCTGATTATCCCTGTGACCTCTTTGCTAAGACTCTCCAGAGAGACGTCCTCAAAACAAACACACATCTTGACATATCTCCCGCATTGATCGCAGTGTCTCCAGAAACGGCATTCAAGGAGCCAGGACCTTTTCTCCCTACACTGCCCATTGAGTTGTCCTCAAAACCAATATACATCCTGCTATATCTCCCACATGGAAAGTGCCAGGAGGGAGAAGTGGGGATTATGTTTAGACTTTCTCGGAACTGCTTCAAATCAACTAGATATCTTTGTGCTGTAAATCTCCCAACAGCCAAACGCAAAAGCAGCAAACATCTCGCTGTATGTCCCACATCCAAAGTGCCAAGAGAGAGCTTGCTCTCCCTGTCTTTGAGTACTGTTTTCACTGTCCCGGTTACCTCTTTGCTAACATTCTCTTCAGAGCTGCAGTGAAACCAGGAACCACGTGGAGAAGGCACCCACACTGAAAGTGCCTGGAGGGAACATTGGGGCTTCTTCTCAGTGTCTCTGACATAGGGTTTCACTGTCCCGGGAAAGTCTCTGCTAACACCGTGCAGAGCGCTGTGCCCAATATACAGAAACGTCTTGCGGTATCTCCTACAGGGAAAGTGCCAGGAGGGAATTGTGGAGCTTGTTCTCAGTGTCTCTGAGAATTGCTCTGATTATGCCTGTGACCTCTTTGCTAAGACTCTCCAGAGAGACGTCCTCAAAACCAACACACATCTTGACATATCTCCCGCATTGATCGCAGTGTCTCCAGAAACGGCATTCAAGGAGCCAGGACCTTTTCTCCCTACACTGTCCATTGAGTTGTCCTCAAAACCAATATACATCCTGCTATATCTCCCACATGGAAAGTGCCAGGAGGGAGAAGTGGGGATTATGTTTAGACTTTCTCGGAACTGCTTCAAATCAACTAGATATCTTTGTGCTGTAAATCTCCCAACAGCCAAACGCAAAAGCAGCAAACATCTCGCTGTATGTCCCACATCCAAAGTGCCAAGAGAGAGCTTGCTCTCCCTGTCTTTGAGTACTGTTTTCACTGTCCCGGTTACCTCTTTGCTAACATTCTCTTCAGAGCTGCAGTGAAACCAGGAACCACGTGGAGAAGGCACCCACACTGAAAGTGCCTGGAGGGAACACTGGGGCTTCTTCTCAGTGTCTCTGACATAGGGTTTCACTGTCCCGCGAAAGTCTCTGCTAACACCGTGCAGAGCGCTGTGCCCAATATACAGAAACGTCTTGCGGTATCTCCTACAGGGAAAGTGCCAGGAGGGAATTGTGGAGCTTGTTCTCAGTGTCTCTGAGAATTGCTCTGATTATGCCTGTGACCTCTTTGCTAAGACTCTCCAGAGAGACGTCCTCAAAACAAACACACATCTTGACATATCTCCCGCATTGATCGCAGTGTCTCCAGAAACGGCATTCAAGGAGCCAGGACCTTTTCTCCCTACACTGTCCATTGAGTTGTCCTCAAAACCAATATACATCCTGCTATATCTCCCACATGGAAAGTGCCAGGAGGGAGAAGTGGGGATTATGTTTAGACTTTCTCGGAACTGCTTCAAATCAACTAGATATCTTTGTGCTGTAAATCTCCCAACAGCCAAACGCAAAAGCAGCAAACATCTCGCTGTATGTCCCACATCCAAAGTGCCAAGAGAGAGCTTGCTCTCCCTGTCTTTGAGTACTGTTTTCACTGTCCCGGTTACCTCTTTGCTAACATTCTCTTCAGAGCTGCAGTGAAACCAGGAACCACGTGGAGAAGGCACCCACACTGAAAGTGCCTGGAGGGAACACTGGGGCTTCTTCTCAGTGTCTCTGACATAGGGTTTCACTGTCCCGGGAAAGTCTCTGCTAACACCGTGCAGAGCGCTGTGCCCAATATACAGAAACGTCTTGCGGTATCTCCTACAGGGAAAGTGCCAGGAGGGAATTGTCGAGCTTGTTCTCAGTGTCTCTGAGAATTGCTCTGATTATCCCTGTGACCTCTTTGCTAAGACTCTCCAGAGAGACATCCTCAAAACCAACACACATCTTGACATATCTCCCGCATTGATCGCAGTGTCTCCAGAAACGGCATTCAAGGAGCCAGGACCTTTTCTCCCTACACTGTCCATTGAGTTGTCCTCAAAATCAATATACATCCTGCTATATCTCCCACATGGAAAGTGCCAGGAGGGAGAAGTGGGGATTATGTTTAGACTTTCTCGGAACTGCTTCAAATCAACTAGATATCTTTGTGCTGTAAATCTCCCAACAGCCAAACGCAAAAGCAGCAAACATCTCGCTGTATGTCCCACATCCAAAGTGCCAAGAGAGAGCTTGCTCTCCCTGTCTTTGAGTACTGTTTTCACTGTCCCGGTTACCTCTTTGCTAACATTCTCTTCAGAGCTGCAGTGAAACCAGGAACCACGTGGAGAAGGCACCCACACTGAAAGTGCCTGGAGGGAACATTGGGGCTTCTTCTCAGTGTCTCTGACATAGGGTTTCACTGTCCCGGGAAAGTCTCTGCTAACACCGTGCAGAGCGCTGTGCCCAATATACAGAAACGTCTTGCGGTATCTCCTACAGGGAAAGTGCCAGGAGGGAATTGTGGAGCTTGTTCTCAGTGTCTCTGAGAATTGCTCTGATTATCCCTGTGACCTCTTTGCTAAGACTCTCCAGAGTGACGTCCTCAAAACAAACACAGATCTTGACATATCTCCCGCATTGATCGCAGTGTCTCCAGAAACGGCATTCAAGGAGCCAGGACCTTTTCTCCCTACACTGTCCATTGAGTTGTCCTCAAAACCAATATACATCCTGCTATATCTCCCACATGGAAAGTGCCAGGAGGGAGAAGTGGGGATTATGTTTAGACTTTCTCGGAACTGCTTCAAATCAACTAGATATCTTTGTGCTGTAAATCTCCCAACAGCCAAACGCAAAAGCAGCAAACATCTCGCTGTATGTCCCACATCCAAAGTGCCAAGAGAGCGCTTGCTCTCCCTGTCTTTGAGTACTGTTTTCACTGTCCCGGTTACCTCTTTGCTAACATTCTCTTCAGAGCTGCAGTGAAACCAGGAACCACGTGGAGAAGGCACCCACACTGAAAGTGCCTGGACGGAACACTGGGGCTTCTTCTCAGTGTCTCTGACATAGGGTTTCACTGTCCCGGGAAAGTCTCTGCTAACACCGTGCAGAGCGCTGTGCCCAATATACAGAAACGTCTTGCGGTATCTCCTACAGGGAAAGTGCCAGGAGGGAATTGTGGAGCTTGTTCTCAGTGTCTCTGAGAATTGCTCTGATTATCCCTGTGACCTCTTTGCTAAGACTCTCCAGAGAGACGTCCTCAAAACAAACACACATCTTGACATATCTCCCGCATTGATCGCAGTGTCTCCAGAAACGGCATTCAAGGAGCCAGGACCTTTTCTCCCTACACTGCCCATTGAGTTGTCCTCAAAACCAATATACATCCTGCTATATCTCCCACATGGAAAGTGCCAGGAGGGAGAAGTGGGGATTATGTTTAGACTTTCTCGGAACTGCTTCAAATCAACTAGATATCTTTGTGCTGTAAATCTCCCAACAGCCAAACGCAAAAGCAGCAAACATCTCGCTGTATGTCCCACATCCAAAGTGCCAAGAGAGAGCTTGCTCTCCCTGTCTTTGAGTACTGTTTTCACTGTCCCGGTTACCTCTTTGCTAACATTCTCTTCAGAGCTGCAGTGAAACCAGGAACCACGTGGAGAAGGCACCCACACTGAAAGTGCCTGGAGGGAACACTGGGGCTTCTTCTCAGTGTCTCTGACATAGGGTTTCACTGTCCCGCGAAAGTCTCTGCTAACACCGTGCAGAGCGCTGTGCCCAATATACAGAAACGTCTTGCGGTATCTCCTACAGGGAAAGTGCCAGGAGGGAATTGTCGAGCTTGTTCTCAGTGTCTCTGAGAATTGCTCTGATTATGCCTGTGACCTCTTTGCTAAGACTCTCCAGAGAGACGTCCTCAAAACAAACACACATCTTGACATATCTCCCGCATTGATCGCAGTGTCTCCAGAAACGGCATTCAAGGAGCCAGGACCTTTTCTCCCTACACTGTCCATTGAGTTGTCCTCAAAACCAATATACATCCTGCTATATCTCCCACATGGAAAGTGCCAGGAGGGAGAAGTGGGGATTATGTTTAGACTTTCTCGGAACTGCTTCAAATCAACTAGATATCTTTGTGCTGTAAATCTCCCAACAGCCAAACGCAAAAGCAGCAAACATCTCGCTGTATGTCCCACATCCAAAGTGCCAAGAGAGAGCTTGCTCTCCCTGTCTTTGAGTACTGTTTTCACTGTCCCGGTTACCTCTTTGCTAACATTCTCTTCAGAGCTGCAGTGAAACCAGGAACCACGTGGAGAAGGCACCCACACTGAAAGTGCCTGGAGGGAACACTGGGGCTTCTTCTCAGTGTCTCTGACATAGGGTTTCACTGTCCCGGGAAAGTCTCTGCTAACACCGTGCAGAGCGCTGTGCCCAATATACAGAAACGTCTTGCGGTATCTCCTACAGGGAAAGTGCCAGGAGGGAATTGTCGAGCTTGTTCTCAGTGTCTCTGAGAATTGCTCTGATTATCCCTGTGACCTCTTTGCTAAGACTCTCCAGAGAGACGTCCTCAAAACAAACACACATCTTGACATATCTCCCGCATTGATCGCAGTGTCTCCAGAAACGGCATTCAAGGAGCCAGGACCTTTTCTCCCTACACTGTCCATTGAGTTGTCCTCAAAACCAATATACATCCTGCTATATCTCCCACATGGAAAGTGCCAGGAGGGAGAAGTGGGGATTATGTTTAGACTTTCTCGGAACTGCTTCAAATCAACTAGATATCTTTGTGCTGTAAATCTCCCAACAGCCAAACGCAAAAGCAGCAAACATCTCGCTGTATGTCCCACATCCAAAGTGCCAAGAGAGAGCTTGCTCTCCCTGTCTTTGAGTACTGTTTTCACTGTCCCGGTTACCTCTTTGCTAACATTCTCTTCAGAGCTGCAGTGAAACCAGGAACCACGTGGAGAAGGCACCCACACTGAAAGTGCCTGGAGGGAACACTGGGGCTTCTTCTCAGTGTCTCTGACATAGGGTTTCACTGTCCCGGGAAAGTCTCTGCTAACACCCTGCAGAGCGCTGTGCCCAATATACAGAAACGTCTTGCGGTATCTCCTACAGGGGAAGTGCCAGGAGGGAATTGTCGAGCTTGTTCTCAGTGTCTCTGAGAATTGCTCTGATTATCCCTGTGACCTCTTTGCTAAGACTCTCCAGAGAGACGTCCTCAAAACAAACACACATCTTGACATATCTCCCACATTGATCGCAGTGTCTCCAGAAACGGCATTCAAGGAGCCAGGACCTTTTCTCCCTACACTGTCCATTGAGTTGTCCTCAAAATCAATATACATCCTGCTATATCTCCCACATGGAAAGTGCCAGGAGGGAGAAGTGGGGATTATGTTTAGACTTTCTCGGAACTGCTTCAAATCAACTATATCTAGTTGATATAACTTTGTGCTGTAAATCTCCCAACAGCCAAACGCAAAAGCAGCAAACATCTCGCTGTATGTCCCACATCCAAAGTGCCAAGAGAGAGCTTGCTCTCCCTGTCTTTGAGTACTGTTTTCACTGTCCCGGTTACCTCTTTGCTAACATTCTCTTCAGAGCTGCAGTGAAACCAGGAACCACGTGGAGAAGGCACCCACACTGAAAGTGCCTGGAGGGAACACTGGGGCTTCTTCTCAGTGTCTCTGACATAGGGTTTCACTGTCCCGGGAAAGTCTCTGCTAACACCGTGCAGAGCGCTGTGCCCAATATACAGAAACGTCTTGCGGTATCTCCTACAGGGAAAGTGCCAGGAGGGAATTGTCGAGCTTGTTCTCAGTGTCTCTGAGAATTGCTCTGATTATGCCTGTGACCTCTTTGCTAAGACTCTCCAGAGAGACGTCCTCAAAACAAACACACATCTTGACATATCTCCCGCATTGATCGCAGTGTCTCCAGAAACGGCATTCAAGGAGCCAGGACCTTTTCTCCCTACACTGTCCATTGAGTTGTCCTCAAAATCAATATACATCCTGCTATATCTCCCACATGGAAAGTGCCAGGAGGGAGAAGTGGGGATTATGTTTAGACTTTCTCGGAACTGCTTCAAATCAACTAGATATCTTTGTGCTGTAAATCTCCCAACAGCCAAACGCAAAAGCAGCAAACATCTCGCTGTATGTCCCACATCCAAAGTGCCAAGAGAGAGCTTGCTCTCCCTGTCTTTGAGTACTGTTTTCACTGTCCCGGTTACCTCTTTGCTAACATTCTCTTCAGAGCTGCAGTGAAACCAGGAACCACGTGGAGAAGGCACCCACACTGAAAGTGCCTGGAGGGAACACTGGGGCTTCTTCTCAGTGTCTCTGACATAGGGTTTCACTGTCCCGGGAAAGTCTCTGCTAACACCGTGCAGAGCGCTGTGCCCAATATACAGAAACGTCTTGCGGTATCTCCTACAGGGGAAGTGCCAGGAGGGAATTGTGGAGCTTGTTCTCAGTGTCTCTGAGAATTGCTCTGATTATCCCTGTGACCTCTTTGCTAAGACTCTCCAGAGAGACGTCCTCAAAACAAACACACATCTTGACATATCTCCCGCATTGATCGCAGTGTCTCCAGAAACGGCATTCAAGGAGCCAGGACCTTTTCTCCCTACACTGTCCATTGAGTTGTCCTCAAAATCAATATACATCCTGCTATATCTCCCACATGGAAAGTGCCAGGAGGGAGAAGTGGGGATTATGTTTAGACTTTCTCGGAAATGCTTCAAATCAACTAGATATCTTTGTGCTGTAAATCTCCCAACAGCCAAACGCAAAAGCAGCAAACATCTCGCTGTATGTCCCACATCCAAAGTGCCAAGAGAGAGCTTGCTCTCCCTGTCTTTGAGTACTGTTTTCACTGTCCCGGTTACCTCTTGGCTAACATTCTCTTCAGAGCTGCAGTGAAACCAGGAACCACGTGGAGAAGGCACCCACACTGAAAGTGCCTGGAGGGAACACTGGGGCTTCTTCTCAGTGTCTCTGACATAGGGTTTCACTGTCCCGGGAAAGTCTCTGCTAACACCCTGCAGAGCGCTGTGCCCAATATACAGAAACGTCTTGCGGTATCTCCTACAGGGAAAGTGCCAGGAGGGAATTGTTGAGCTTGTTCTCAGTGTCTCTGAGAATTGCTCTGATTATCCCTGTGACCTCTTTGCTAAGGCTCTCCAGAGAGACGTCCTCAAAACAAACACACATCTTGACATATCTCCCACATTGATCGCAGTGTCTCCAGAAACGGCATTCAAGGAGCCAGGACCTTTTCTCCCTACACTGTCCATTGAGTTGTCCTCAAAACCAATATACATCCTGCTATATCTCCCACATGGAAAGTGCCAGGAGGGAGAAGTGGGGATTATGTTTAGACTTTCTCGGAACTGCTTCAAATCAACTAGATATCTTTGTGCTGTAAATCTCCCAACAGCCAAACGCAAAAGCAGCAAACATCTCGCTGTATGTCCCACATCCAAAGTGCCAAGAGAGAGCTTGCTCTCCCTGTCTTTGAGTACTGTTTTCACTGTCCCGGTTACCTCTTTGCTAACATTCTCTTCAGAGCTGCAGTGAAACCAGGAACCACGTGGAGAAGGCACCCACACTGAAAGTGCCTGGAGGGAACACTGGGGCTTCTTCTCAGTGTCTCTGACATAGGGTTTCACTGTCCCGCGAAAGTCTCTGCTAACACCGTGCAGAGCGCTGTGCCCAATATACAGAAACGTCTTGCGGTATCTCCTACAGGGAAAGTGCCAGGAGGGAATTGTCGAGCTTGTTCTCAGTGTCTCTGAGAATTGCTCTGATTATGCCTGTGACCTCTTTGCTAAGACTCTCCAGAGAGACGTCCTCAAAACAAACACACATCTTGACATATCTCCCGCATTGATCGCAGTGTCTCCAGAAACGGCATTCAAGGAGCCAGGACCTTTTCTCCCTACACTGTCCATTGAGTTGTCCTCAAAATCAATATACATCCTGCTATATCTCCCACATGGAAAGTGCCAGGAGGGAGAAGTGGGGATTATGTTTAGACTTTCTCGGAACTGCTTCAAATCAACTAGATATCTTTGTGCTGTAAATCTCCCAACAGCCAAACGCAAAAGCAGCAAACATCTCGCTGTATGTCCCACATCCAAAGTGCCAAGAGAGCGCTTGCTCTCCCTGTCTTTGAGTACTGTTTTCACTGTCCCGGTTACCTCTTTGCTAACATTCTCTTCAGAGCTGCAGTGAAACCAGGAACCACGTGGAGAAGGCACCCACACTGAAAGTGCCTGGAGGGAACATTGGGGCTTCTTCTCAGTGTCTCTGACATAGGGTTTCACTGTCCCGGGAAAGTCTCTGCTAACACCCTGCAGAGCGCTGTGCCCAATATACAGAAACGTCTTGCGGTATCTCCTACAGGGAAAGTGCCAGGAGGGAATTGTGGAGCTTGTTCTCAGTGTCTCTGAGAATTGCTCTGATTATGCCTGTGACCTCTTTGCTAAGACTCTCCAGAGAGACGTCCTCAAAACAAACACACATCTTGACATATCTCCCGCATTGATCGCAGTGTCTCCAGAAACGGCATTCAAGGAGCCAGGACCTTTTCTCCCTACACTGTCCATTGAGTTGTCCTCAAAATCAATATACATCCTGCTATATCTCCCACATGGAAAGTGCCAGGAGGGAGAAGTGGGGATTATGTTTAGACTTTCTCGGAACTGCTTCAAATCAACTAGATATCTTTGTGCTGTAAATCTCCCAACAGCAAAACGCAAAAGCAGCAAACATCTCGCTGTATGTCCCACATCCAAAGTGCCAAGAGAGAGCTTGCTCTCCCTGTCTTTGAGTACTGTTTTCACTGTCCCGGTTACCTCTTTGCTAACATTCTCTTCAGAGCTGCAGTGAAACCAGGAACCACGTGGAGAAGGCACCCACACTGAAAGTGCCTGGAGGGAACACTGGGGCTTCTTCTCAGTGTCTCTGACATAGGGTTTCACTGTCCCGGGAAAGTCTCTGCTAACACCGTGCAGAGCGCTGTGCCCAATATACAGAAACGTCTTGCGGTATCTCCTACAGGGAAAGTGCCAGGAGGGAATTGTCGAGCTTGTTCTCAGTGTCTCTGAGAATTGCTCTGATTATCCCTGTGACCTCTTTGCTAAGACTCTCCAGAGAGACGTCCTCAAAACAAACACACATCTTGACATATCTCCCGCATTGATCGCAGTGTCTCCAGAAACGGCATTCAAGGAGCCAGGACCTTTTCTCCCTACACTGTCCATTGAGTTGTCCTCAAAATCAATATACATCCTGCTATATCTCCCACATGGAAAGTGCCAGGAGGGAGAAGTGGGGATTATGTTTAGACTTTCTCGGAACTGCTTCAAATCAACTAGATATCTTTGTGCTGTAAATCTCCCAACAGCCAAACGCAAAAGCAGCAAACATCTCGCTGTATGTCCCACATCCAAAGTGCCAAGAGAGAGCTTGCTCTCCCTGTCTTTGAGTACTGTTTTCACTGTCCCGGTTACCTCTTTGCTAACATTCTCTTCAGAGCTGCAGTGAAACCAGGAACCACGTGGAGAAGGCACCCACACTGAAAGTGCCTGGACGGAACACTGGGGCTTCTTCTCAGTGTCTCTGACATAGGGTTTCACTGTCCCGGGAAAGTCTCTGCTAACACCGTGCAGAGCGCTGTGCCCAATATACAGAAACGTCTTGCGGTATCTCCTACAGGGAAAGTGCCAGGAGGGAATTGTCGAGCTTGTTCTCAGTGTCTCTGAGAATTGCTCTGATTATCCCTGTGACCTCTTTGCTAAGACTCTCCAGAGAGACGTCCTCAAAACAAACACACATCTTGACATATCTCCCGCATTGATCGCAGTGTCTCCAGAAACGGCATTCAAGGAGCCAGGACCTTTTCTCCCTACACTGTCCATTGAGTTGTCCTCAAAACCAATATACATCCTGCTATATCTCCCACATGGAAAGTGCCAGGAGGGAGAAGTGGGGATTATGTTTAGACTTTCTCGGAACTGCTTCAAATCAACTAGATATCTTTGTGCTGTAAATCTCCCAACAGCCAAACGCAAAAGCAGCAAACATCTCGCTGTATGTCCCACATCCAAAGTGCCAAGAGAGAGCTTGCTCTCCCTGTCTTTGAGTACTGTTTTCACTGTCCCGGTTACCTCTTTGCTAACATTCTCTTCAGAGCTGCAGTGAAACCAGGAACCACGTGGAGAAGGCACCCACACTGAAAGTGCCTGGACGGAACACTGGGGCTTCTTCTCAGTGTCTCTGACATAGGGTTTCACTGTCCCGGGAAAGTCTCTGCTAACACCGTGCAGAGCGCTGTGCCCAATATACAGAAACGTCTTGTGGTATCTCCTACAGGGGAAGTGCCAGGAGGGAATTGTGGAGCTTGTTCTCAGTGTCTCTGAGAATTGCTCTGATTATCCCTGTGACCTCTTTGCTAAGACTCTCCAGAGAGACGTCCTCAAAACAAACACACATCTTGACATATCTCCCGCATTGATCGCAGTGTCTCCAGAAACGGCATTCAAGGAGCCAGGACCTTTTCTCCCTACACTGTCCATTGAGTTGTCCTCAAAATCAATATACATCCTGCTATATCTCCCACATGGAAAGTGCCAGGAGGGAGAAGTGGGGATTATGTTTAGACTTTCTCGGAACTGCTTCAAATCAACTAGATATCTTTGTGCTGTAAATCTCCCAACAGCCAAACGCAAAAGCAGCAAACATCTCGCTGTATGTCCCACATCCAAAGTGCCAAGAGAGCGCTTGCTCTCCCTGTCTTTGAGTACTGTTTCCACTGTCCCGGTTACCTCTTTGCTAACATTCTCTTCAGAGCTGCAGTGAAACCAGGAACCACGTGGAGAAGGCACCCACACTGAAAGTGCCTGGAGGGAACACTGGGGCTTCTTCTCAGTGTCTCTGACATAGGATTTCACTGTCCCGGGAAAGTCTCTGCTAACACCCTGCAGAGCGCTGTGCCCAATATACAGAAACGTCTTGCGGTATCTCCTACAGGGAAAGTGCCAGGAGGGAATTGTGGAGCTTGTTCTCAGTGTCTCTGAGAATTGCTCTGATTATCCCTGTGACCTCTTTGCTAAGACTCTCCAGAGAGACGTCCTCAAAACAAACACACATCTTGACATATCTCCCACATTGATCGCAGTGTCTCCAGAAACGGCATTCAAGGAGCCAGGACCTTTTCTCCCTACACTGTCCATTGAGTTGTCCTCAAAATCAATATACATCCTGCTATATCTCCCACATGGAAAGTGCCAGGAGGGAGAAGTGGGGATTATGTTTAGACTTTCTCGGAACTGCTTCAAATCAACTAGATATCTTTGTGCTGTAAATCTCCCAACAGCCAAATGCAAAAGCAGCAAACATCTCGCTGTATGTCCCACATCCAAAGTGCCAAGAGAGAGCTTGCTCTCCCTGTCTTTGAGTACTGTTTTCACTGTCCCGGTTACCTCTTTGCTAACATTCTCTTCAGAGCTGCAGTGAAACCAGGAACCACGTGGAGAAGGCACCCACACTGAAAGTGCCTGGAGGGAACACTGGGGCTTCTTCTCAGTGTCTCTGACATAGGGTTTCACTGTCCCGGGAAAGTCTCTGCTAACACCGTGCAGAGCGCTGTGCCCAATATACAGAAACGTCTTGCGGTATCTCCTACAGGGGAAGTGCCAGGAGGGAATTGTCGAGCTTGTTCTCAGTGTCTCTGAGAATTGCTCTGATTATCCCTGTGACCTCTTTGCTAAGACTCTCCAGAGAGACGTCCTCAAAACAAACACACATCTTGACATATCTCCCGCATTGATCGCAGTGTCTCCAGAAACGGCATTCAAGGAGCCAGGACCTTTTCTCCCTACACTGTCCATTGAGTTGTCCTCAAAATCAATATACATCCTGCTATATCTCCCACATGGAAAGTGCCAGGAGGGAGAAGTGGGGATTATGTTTAGACTTTCTCGGAACTGCTTCAAATCAACTAGATATCTTTGTGCTGTAAATCTCCCAACAGCCAAACGCAAAAGCAGCAAACATCTCGCTGTATGTCCCACATCCAAAGTGCCAAGAGAGAGCTTGCTCTCCCTGTCTTTGAGTACTGTTTTCACTGTCCCGGTTACCTCTTTGCTAACATTCTCTTCAGAGCTGCAGTGAAACCAGGAACCACGTGGAGAAGGCACCCACACTGAAAGTGCCTGGACGGAACATTAGGGCTTCTTCTCAGTGTCTCTGACATAGGGTTTCACTGTCCCGGGAAAGTCTCTGCTAACACCGTGCAGAGCGCTGTGCCCAATATACAGAAACGTCTTGCGGTATCTCCTACAGGGAAAGTGCCAGGAGGGAATTGTGGAGCTTGTTCTCAGTGTCTCTGAGAATTGCTCTGATTATCCCTGTGACCTCTTTGCTAAGACTCTCCAGAGAGACGTCCTCAAAACAAACACACATCTTGACATATCTCCCGCATTGATCGCAGTGTCTCCAGAAACGGCATTCAAGGAGCCAGGACCTTTTCTCCCTACACTGTCCATTGAGTTGTCCTCAAAACCAATATACATCCTGCTATATCTCCCACATGGAAAGTGCCAGGAGGGAGAAGTGGGGATTATGTTTAGACTTTCTCGGAACTGCTTCAAATCAACTAGATATCTTTGTGCTGTAAATCTCCCAACAGCCAAACGCAAAAGCAGCAAACATCTCGCTGTATGTCCCACATCCAAAGTGCCAAGAGAGAGCTTGCTCTCCCTGTCTTTGAGTACTGTTTTCACTGTCCCGGTTACCTCTTTGCTAACATTCTCTTCAGAGCTGCAGTGAAACCAGGAACCACGTGGAGAAGGCACCCACACTGAAAGTGCCTGGACGGAACACTGGGGCTTCTTCTCAGTGTCTCTGACATAGGGTTTCACTGTCCCGGGAAAGTCTCTGCTAACACCGTGCAGAGCGCTGTGCCCAATATACAGAAACGTCTTGTGGTATCTCCTACAGGGGAAGTGCCAGGAGGGAATTGTGGAGCTTGTTCTCAGTGTCTCTGAGAATTGCTCTGATTATCCCTGTGACCTCTTTGCTAAGACTCTCCAGAGAGACGTCCTCAAAACAAACACACATCTTGACATATCTCCCACATTGATCGCAGTGTCTCCAGAAACGGCATTCAAGGAGCCAGGACCTTTTCTCCCTACACTGTCCATTGAGTTGTCCTCAAAATCAATATACATCCTGCTATATCTCCCACATGGAAAGTGCCAGGAGGGAGAAGTGGGGATTATGTTTAGACTTTCTCGGAACTGCTTCAAATCAACTAGATATCTTTGTGCTGTAAATCTCCCAACAGCCAAACGCAAAAGCAGCAAACATCTCGCTGTATGTCCCACATCCAAAGTGCCAAGAGAGCGCTTGCTCTCCCTGTCTTTGAGTACTGTTTCCACTGTCCCGGTTACCTCTTTGCTAACATTCTCTTCAGAGCTGCAGTGAAACCAGGAACCACGTGGAGAAGGCACCCACACTGAAAGTGCCTGGAGGGAACACTGGGGCTTCTTCTCAGTGTCTCTGACATAGGATTTCACTGTCCCGGGAAAGTCTCTGCTAACACCCTGCAGAGCGCTGTGCCCAATATACAGAAACGTCTTGCGGTATCTCCTACAGGGAAAGTGCCAGGAGGGAATTGTGGAGCTTGTTCTCAGTGTCTCTGAGAATTGCTCTGATTATCCCTGTGACCTCTTTGCTAAGACTCTCCAGAGAGACGTCCTCAAAACAAACACACATCTTGACATATCTCCCACATTGATCGCAGTGTCTCCAGAAACGGCATTCAAGGAGCCAGGACCTTTTCTCCCTACACTGTCCATTGAGTTGTCCTCAAAATCAATATACATCCTGCTATATCTCCCACATGGAAAGTGCCAGGAGGGAGAAGTGGGGATTATGTTTAGACTTTCTCGGAACTGCTTCAAATCAACTAGATATCTTTGTGCTGTAAATCTCCCAACAGCCAAATGCAAAAGCAGCAAACATCTCGCTGTATGTCCCACATCCAAAGTGCCAAGAGAGAGCTTGCTCTCCCTGTCTTTGAGTACTGTTTTCACTGTCCCGGTTACCTCTTTGCTAACATTCTCTTCAGAGCTGCAGTGAAACCAGGAACCACGTGGAGAAGGCACCCACACTGAAAGTGCCTGGAGGGAACACTGGGGCTTCTTCTCAGTGTCTCTGACATAGGGTTTCACTGTCCCGGGAAAGTCTCTGCTAACACCGTGCAGAGCGCTGTGCCCAATATACAGAAACGTCTTGCGGTATCTCCTACAGGGGAAGTGCCAGGAGGGAATTGTGGAGCTTGTTCTCAGTGTCTCTGAGAATTGCTCTGATTATCCCTGTGACCTCTTTGCTAAGACTCTCCAGAGAGACGTCCTCAAAACAAACACACATCTTGACATATCTCCCGCATTGATCGCAGTGTCTCCAGAAACGGCATTCAAGGAGCCAGGACCTTTTCTCCCTACACTGTCCATTGAGTTGTCCTCAAAATCAATATACATCCTGCTATATCTCCCACATGGAAAGTGCCAGGAGGGAGAAGTGGGGATTATGTTTAGACTTTCTCGGAACTGCTTCAAATCAACTAGATATCTTTGTGCTGTAAATCTCCCAACAGCCAAACGCAAAAGCAGCAAACATCTCGCTGTATGTCCCACATCCAAAGTGCCAAGAGAGAGCTTGCTCTCCCTGTCTTTGAGTACTGTTTTCACTGTCCCGGTTACCTCTTTGCTAACATTCTCTTCAGAGCTGCAGTGAAACCAGGAACCACGTGGAGAAGGCACCCACACTGAAAGTGCCTGGACGGAACATTAGGGCTTCTTCTCAGTGTCTCTGACATAGGGTTTCACTGTCCCGGGAAAGTCTCTGCTAACACCGTGCAGAGCGCTGTGCCCAATATACAGAAACGTCTTGCGGTATCTCCTACAGGGAAAGTGCCAGGAGGGAATTGTGGAGCTTGTTCTCAGTGTCTCTGGGAATTGCTCTGATTATGCCTGTGACCTCTTTGCTAAGACCCTCCAGAGAGACGTCCTCAAAACAAACACACATCTTGACATATCTCCCACATTGATCGCAGTGTCTCCAGAAACGGCATTCAAGGAGCCAGGACCTTTTCTCCCTACACTGTCCATTGAGTTGTCCTCAAAACCAATATACATCCTGCTATATCTCCCACATGGAAAGTGCCAGGAGGGAGAAGTGGGGATTATGTTTAGACTTTCTCGGAACTGCTTCAAATCAACTAGATATCTTTGTGCTGTAAATCTCCCAACAGCCAAAGGCAAAAGCAGCAAACATCTCGCTGTATGTCCCACATCCAAAGTGCCAAGAGAGAGCTTGCTCTCCCTGTCTTTGAGTACTGTTTTCACTGTCCCGGTTACCTCTTTGCTAACATTCTCTTCAGAGCTGCAGTGAAACCAGGAACCACGTGGAGAAGGCACCCACACTGAAAGTGCCTGGAGGGAACACTGGGGCTTCTTCTCAGTGTCTCTGACATAGGGTTTCACTGTCCCGGGAAAGTCTCTGCTAACACCGTGCAGAGCGCTGTGCCCAATATACAGAAACGTCTTGCGGTATCTCCTACAGGGAAAGTGCCAGGAGGGAATTGTCGAGCTTGTTCTCAGTGTCTCTGAGAATTGCTCTGATTATCCCTGTGACCTCTTTGCTAAGACTCTCCAGAGAGACGTCCTCAAAACAAACACACATCTTGACATATATCCCGCATTGATCGCAGTGTCTCCAGAAACGGCATTCAAGGAGCCAGGACCTTTTCTCCCTACACTGTCCATTGAGTTGTCCTCAAAATCAATATACATCCTGCTATATCTCCCACATGGAAAGTGCCAGGAGGGAGAAGTGGGGATTATGTTTAGACTTTCTCGGAACTGCTTCAAATCAACTAGATATCTTTGTGCTGTAAATCTCCCAACAGCCAAACGCAAAAGCAGCAAACATCTCGCTGTATGTCCCACATCCAAAGTGCCAAGAGAGAGCTTGCTCTCCCTGTCTTTGAGTACTGTTTTCACTGTCCCGGTTACCTCTTTGCTAACATTCTCTTCAGAGCTGCAGTGAAACCAGGAACCACGTGGAGAAGGCACCCACACTGAAAGTGCCTGGACGGAACACTGGGGCTTCTTCTCAGTGTCTCTGACATAGGGTTTCACTGTCCCGGGAAAGTCTCTGCTAACACCGTGCAGAGCGCTGTGCCCAATATACAGAAACGTCTTGCGGTATCTCCTACAGGGAAAGTGCCAGGAGGGAATTGTCGAGCTTGTTCTCAGTGTCTCTGAGAATTGCTCTGATTATCCCTGTGACCTCTTTGCTAAGACTCTCCAGAGAGACGTCCTCAAAACAAACACACATCTTGACATATCTCCCGCATTGATCGCAGTGTCTCCAGAAACGGCATTCAAGGAGCCAGGACCTTTTCTCCCTACACTGTCCATTGAGTTGTCCTCAAAACCAATATACATCCTGCTATATCTCCCACATGGAAAGTGCCAGGAGGGAGAAGTGGGGATTATGTTTAGACTTTCTCGGAACTGCTTCAAATCAACTAGATATCTTTGTGCTGTAAATCTCCCAACAGCCAAACGCAAAAGCAGCAAACATCTCGCTGTATGTCCCACATCCAAAGTGCCAAGAGAGAGCTTGCTCTCCCTGTCTTTGAGTACTGTTTTCACTGTCCCGGTTACCTCTTTGCTAACATTCTCTTCAGAGCTGCAGTGAAACCAGGAACCACGTGGAGAAGGCACCCACACTGAAAGTGCCTGGACGGAACACTGGGGCTTCTTCTCAGTGTCTCTGACATAGGGTTTCACTGTCCCGGGAAAGTCTCTGCTAACACCGTGCAGAGCGCTGTGCCCAATATACAGAAACGTCTTGTGGTATCTCCTACAGGGGAAGTGCCAGGAGGGAATTGTGGAGCTTGTTCTCAGTGTCTCTGAGAATTGCTCTGATTATCCCTGTGACCTCTTTGCTAAGACTCTCCAGAGAGACGTCCTCAAAACAAACACACATCTTGACATATCTCCCACATTGATCGCAGTGTCTCCAGAAACGGCATTCAAGGAGCCAGGACCTTTTCTCCCTACACTGTCCATTGAGTTGTCCTCAAAATCAATATACATCCTGCTATATCTCCCACATGGAAAGTGCCAGGAGGGAGAAGTGGGGATTATGTTTAGACTTTCTCGGAACTGCTTCAAATCAACTAGATATCTTTGTGCTGTAAATCTCCCAACAGCCAAACGCAAAAGCAGCAAACATCTCGCTGTATGTCCCACATCCAAAGTGCCAAGAGAGCGCTTGCTCTCCCTGTCTTTGAGTACTGTTTCCACTGTCCCGGTTACCTCTTTGCTAACATTCTCTTCAGAGCTGCAGTGAAACCAGGAACCACGTGGAGAAGGCACCCACACTGAAAGTGCCTGGAGGGAACACTGGGGCTTCTTCTCAGTGTCTCTGACATAGGATTTCACTGTCCCGGGAAAGTCTCTGCTAACACCCTGCAGAGCGCTGTGCCCAATATACAGAAACGTCTTGCGGTATCTCCTACAGGGAAAGTGCCAGGAGGGAATTGTGGAGCTTGTTCTCAGTGTCTCTGAGAATTGCTCTGATTATCCCTGTGACCTCTTTGCTAAGACTCTCCAGAGAGACGTCCTCAAAACAAACACACATCTTGACATATCTCCCACATTGATCGCAGTGTCTCCAGAAACGGCATTCAAGGAGCCAGGACCTTTTCTCCCTACACTGTCCATTGAGTTGTCCTCAAAATCAATATACATCCTGCTATATCTCCCACATGGAAAGTGCCAGGAGGGAGAAGTGGGGATTATGTTTAGACTTTCTCGGAACTGCTTCAAATCAACTAGATATCTTTGTGCTGTAAATCTCCCAACAGCCAAACGCAAAAGCAGCAAACATCTCGCTGTATGTCCCACATCCAAAGTGCCAAGAGAGCGCTTGCTCTCCCTGTCTTTGAGTACTGTTTCCACTGTCCCGGTTACCTCTTTGCTAACATTCTCTTCAGAGCTGCAGTGAAACCAGGAACCACGTGGAGAAGGCACCCACACTGAAAGTGCCTGGAGGGAACACTGGGGCTTCTTCTCAGTGTCTCTGACATAGGATTTCACTGTCCCGGGAAAGTCTCTGCTAACACCCTGCAGAGCGCTGTGCCCAATATACAGAAACGTCTTGCGGTATCTCCTACAGGGAAAGTGCCAGGAGGGAATTGTGGAGCTTGTTCTCAGTGTCTCTGAGAATTGCTCTGATTATCCCTGTGACCTCTTTGCTAAGACTCTCCAGAGAGACGTCCTCAAAACAAACACACATCTTGACATATCTCCCACATTGATCGCAGTGTCTCCAGAAACGGCATTCAAGGAGCCAGGACCTTTTCTCCCTACACTGTCCATTGAGTTGTCCTCAAAATCAATATACATCCTGCTATATCTCCCACATGGAAAGTGCCAGGAGGGAGAAGTGGGGATTATGTTTAGACTTTCTCGGAACTGCTTCAAATCAACTAGATATCTTTGTGCTGTAAATCTCCCAACAGCCAAATGCAAAAGCAGCAAACATCTCGCTGTATGTCCCACATCCAAAGTGCCAAGAGAGAGCTTGCTCTCCCTGTCTTTGAGTACTGTTTTCACTGTCCCGGTTACCTCTTTGCTAACATTCTCTTCAGAGCTGCAGTGAAACCAGGAACCACGTGGAGAAGGCACCCACACTGAAAGTGCCTGGAGGGAACACTGGGGCTTCTTCTCAGTGTCTCTGACATAGGGTTTCACTGTCCCGGGAAAGTCTCTGCTAACACCGTGCAGAGCGCTGTGCCCAATATACAGAAACGTCTTGCGGTATCTCCTACAGGGGAAGTGCCAGGAGGGAATTGTCGAGCTTGTTCTCAGTGTCTCTGAGAATTGCTCTGATTATCCCTGTGACCTCTTTGCTAAGACTCTCCAGAGAGACGTCCTCAAAACAAACACACATCTTGACATATCTCCCGCATTGATCGCAGTGTCTCCAGAAACGGCATTCAAGGAGCCAGGACCTTTTCTCCCTACACTGTCCATTGAGTTGTCCTCAAAATCAATATACATCCTGCTATATCTCCCACATGGAAAGTGCCAGGAGGGAGAAGTGGGGATTATGTTTAGACTTTCTCGGAACTGCTTCAAATCAACTAGATATCTTTGTGCTGTAAATCTCCCAACAGCCAAACGCAAAAGCAGCAAACATCTCGCTGTATGTTCCACATCCAAAGTGCCAAGAGAGAGCTTGCTCTCCCTGTCTTTGAGTACTGTTTTCACTGTCCCGGTTACCTCTTTGCTAACATTCTCTTCAGAGCTGCAGTGAAACCAGGAACCACGTGGAGAAGGCACCCACACTGAAAGTGCCTGGACGGAACATTAGGGCTTCTTCTCAGTGTCTCTGACATAGGGTTTCACTGTCCCGGGAAAGTCTCTGCTAACACCGTGCAGAGCGCTGTGCCCAATATACAGAAACGTCTTGCGGTATCTCCTACAGGGAAAGTGCCAGGAGGGAATTGTGGAGCTTGTTCTCAGTGTCTCTGGGAATTGCTCTGATTATGCCTGTGACCTCTTTGCTAAGACCCTCCAGAGAGACGTCCTCAAAACAAACACACATCTTGACATATCTCCCACATTGATCGCAGTGTCTCCAGAAACGGCATTCAAGGAGCCAGGACCTTTTCTCCCTACACTGTCCATTGAGTTGTCCTCAAAACCAATATACATCCTGCTATATCTCCCACATGGAAAGTGCCAGGAGGGAGAAGTGGGGATTATGTTTAGACTTTCTCGGAACTGCTTCAAATCAACTAGATATCTTTGTGCTGTAAATCTCCCAACAGCCAAACGCAAAAGCAGCAAACATCTCGCTGTATGTCCCACATCCAAAGTGCCAAGAGAGAGCTTGCTCTCCCTGTCTTTGAGTACTGTTTTCACTGTCCCGGTTACCTCTTTGCTAACATTCTCTTCAGAGCTGCAGTGAAACCAGGAACCACGTGGAGAAGGCACCCACACTGAAAGTGCCTGGAGGGAACACTGGGGCTTCTTCTCAGTGTCTCTGACATAGGGTTTCACTGTCCCGGGAAAGTCTCTGCTAACACCGTGCAGAGCGCTGTGCCCAATATACAGAAACGTCTTGCGGTATCTCCTACAGGGGAAGTGCCAGGAGGGAATTGTCGAGCTTGTTCTCAGTGTCTCTGAGAATTGCTCTGATTATCCCTGTGACCTCTTTGCTAAGACTCTCCAGAGAGACGTCCTCAAAACAAACACACATCTTGACATATCTCCCGCATTGATCGCAGTGTCTCCAGAAACGGCATTCAAGGAGCCAGGACCTTTTCTCCCTACACTGTCCATTGAGTTGTCCTCAAAATCAATATACATCCTGCTATATCTCCCACATGGAAAGTGCCAGGAGGGAGAAGTGGGGATTATGTTTAGACTTTCTCGGAACTGCTTCAAATCAACTAGATATCTTTGTGCTGTAAATCTCCCAACAGCCAAACGCAAAAGCAGCAAACATCTCGCTGTATGTCCCACATCCAAAGTGCCAAGAGAGAGCTTGCTCTCCCTGTCTTTGAGTACTGTTTTCACTGTCCCGGTTACCTCTTTGCTAACATTCTCTTCAGAGCTGCAGTGAAACCAGGAACCACGTGGAGAAGGCACCCACACTGAAAGTGCCTGGAGGGAACACTGGGGCTTCTTCTCAGTGTCTCTGACATAGGGTTTCACTGTCCCGGGAAAGTCTCTGCTAACACCCTGCAGAGCGCTGTGCCCAATATACAGAAACGTCTTGCGGTATCTCCTACAGGGAAAGTGCCAGGAGGGAATTGTGGAGCTTGTTCTCAGTGTCTCTGAGAATTGCTCTGATTATCCCTGTGACCTCTTTGCTAAGACTCTCCAGAGAGACGTCCTCAAAACAAACACACATCTTGACATATCTCCCACATTGATCGCAGTGTCTCCAGAAACGGCATTCAAGGAGCCAGGACCTTTTCTCCCTACACTGTCCATTGAGTTGTCCTCAAAATCAATATACATCCTGCTATATCTCCCACATGGAAAGTGCCAGGAGGGAGAAGTGGGGATTATGTTTAGACTTTCTCGGAACTGCTTCAAATCAACTAGATATCTTTGTGCTGTAAATCTCCCAACAGCCAAACGCAAAAGCAGCAAACATCTCGCTGTATGTCCCACATCCAAAGTGCCAAGAGAGAGCTTGCTCTCCTTGTCTTTGAGTACTGTTTTCACTGTCCCGGTTACCTCTTTGCTAACATTCTCTTCAGAGCTGCAGTGAAACCAGGAACCACGTGGAGAAGGCACCCACACTGAAAGTGCCTGGAGGGAACACTGGGGCTTCTTCTCAGTGTCTCTGACATAGGGTTTCACTGTCCCGGGGAAGTCTCTGCTAACACCGTGCAGAGCGCTGTGCCCAATATACAGAAACGTCTTGCGGTATCTCCTACAGGGAAAGTGCCAGGAGGGAATTGTCGAGCTTGTTCTCAGTGTCTCTGAGAATTGCTCTGATTATCCCTGTGACCTCTTTGCTAAGGCTCTCCAGAGAGACGTCCTCAAAACCAACACACATCTTGACATATCTCCCGCATTGATCGCAGTGTCTCCAGGAACGGCATTCAAGGAGCCAGGACCTTTTCTCCCTACACTGTCCATTGAGTTGTCCTCAAAATCAATATACATCCTGCTATATCTCCCACATGGAAAGTGCCAGGAGGGAGAAGTGGGGATTATGTTTAGACTTTCTCGGAACTGCTTCAAATCAACTAGATATCTTTGTGCTGTAAATCTCCCAACAGCCAAACGCAAAAGCAGCAAACATCTCGCTGTATGTCCCACATCCAAAGTGCCAAGAGAGCGCTTGCTCTCCCTGTGTTTGAGTACTGTTTTCACTGTCCCGGTTACCTCTTTGCTAACATTCTCTTCAGAGCTGCAGTGAAACCAGGAACCACGTGGAGAAGGCACCCACACTGAAAGTGCCTGGAGGGAACACTGGGGCTTCTTCTCAGTGTCTCTGACATAGGGTTTCACTGTCCCGGGAAAGTCTCTGCTAACACCCTGCAGAGCGCTGTGCCCAATATACAGAAACGTCTTGCGGTATCTCCTACAGGGAAAGTGCCAGGAGGGAATTGTCGAGCTTGTTCTCAGTGTCTCTGAGAATTGCTCTGATTATCCCTGTGACCTCTTTGCTAAGACTCTCCAGAGAGACGTCCTCAAAACAAACACACATCTTGACATATCTCCCGCATTGATCGCAGTGTCTCCAGAAACGGCATTCAAGAAGCCAGGACCTTTTCTCCCTACACTGTCCATTGAGTTGTCCTCAAAATCAATATACATCCTGCTATATCTCCCACATGGAAAGTGCCAGGAGGGAGAAGTGGGGATTATGTTTAGACTTTCTCGGAACTGCTTCAAATCAACTAGATATCTTTGTGCTGTAAATCTCCCAACAGCCAAACGCAAAAGCAGCAAACATCTCGCTGTATGTCCCACATCCAAAGTGCCAAGAGAGAGCTTGCTCTCCCTGTCTTTGAGTACTGTTTTCACTGTCCCGGTTACCTCTTTGCTAACATTCTCTTCAGAGCTGCAGTGAAACCAGGAACCACATGGAGAAGGCACCCACACTGAAAGTGCCTGGACGGAACACTGGGGCTTCTTCTCAGTGTCTCTGACATAGGGTTTCACTGTCCCGGGAAAGTCTCTGCTAACACCGTGCAGAGCGCTGTGCCCAATATACAGAAACGTCTTGCGGTATCTCCTACAGGGAAAGTGCCAGGAGGGAATTGTCGAGCTTGTTCTCAGTGTCTCTGAGAATTGCTCTGATTATCCCTGTGACCTCTTTGCTAAGACTCTCCAGAGAGACGTCCTCAAAACAAACACACATCTTGACATATCTCCCACATTGATCGCAGTGTTTCCAGAAACGGCATTCAAGGAGCCAGGACCTTTTCTCCCTACACTGTCCATTGAGTTGTCCTCAAAACCAATATACATCCTGCTATATCTCCCACATGGAAAGTGCCAGGAGGGAGAAGTGGGGATTATGTTTAGACTTTCTCGGAACTGCTTCAAATCAACTAGATATCTTTGTGCTGTAAATCTCCCAACAGCCAAACGCAAAAGCAGCAAACATCTCGCTGTATGTCCCACATCCAAAGTGCCAAGAGAGCGCTTGCTCTCCCTGTCTTTGAGTACTGTTTTCACTGTCCCGGTTACCTCTTTGCTAACATTCTCTTCAGAGCTGCAGTGAAACCAGGAACCACGTGGAGAAGGCACCCACACTGAAAGTGCCTGGAGGGAACATTGGGGCTTCTTCTCAGTGTCTCTGACATAGGGTTTCACTGTCCCGGGAAAGTCTCTGCTAACACCCTGCAGAGCGCTGTGCCCAATATACAGAAACGTCTGCGGTATCTCCTACAGGGGAAGTGCCAGGAGGGAATTGTGGAGCTTGTTCTCAGTGTCTCTGAGAATTGCTCTGATTATGCCTGTGACCTCTTTGCTAAGACTCTCCAGAGAGACGTCCTCAAAACAAACACACATCTTGACATATCTCCCGCATTGATCGCAGTGTCTCCAGAAACGGCATTCAAGGAGCCAGGACCTTTTCTCCCTACACTGTCCATTGAGTTGTCCTCAAAATCAATATACATCCTGCTATATCTCCCACATGGAAAGTGCCAGGAGGGAGAAGTGGGGATTATGTTTAGACTTTCTCGGAACTGCTTCAAATCAACTAGATATCTTTGTGCTGTAAATCTCCCAACAGCCAAACGCAAAAGCAGCAAACATCTCGCTGTATGTCCCACATCCAAAGTGCCAAGAGAGAGCTTGCTCTCCCTGTCTTTGAGTACTGTTTTCACTGTCCCGGTTATCTCTTTGCTAACATTCTCTTCAGAGCTGCAGTGAAACCAGGAACCACGTGGAGAAGGCACCCACACTGAAAGTGCCTGGACGGAACACTGGGGCTTCTTCTCAGTGTCTCTGACATAGGGTTTCACTGTCCCGGGAAAGTCTCTGCTAACACCGTGCAGAGCGCTGTGCCCAATATACAGAAACGTCTTGCGGTATCTCCTACAGGGGAAGTGCCAGGAGGGAATTGTGGAGCTTGTTCTCAGTGTCTCTGAGAATTGCTCTGATTATGCCTGTGACCTCTTTGCTAAGACTCTCCAGAGAGACGTCCTCAAAACAAACACACATCTTGACATATCTCCCGCATTGATCGCAGTGTCTCCAGAAACGGCATTCAAGGAGCCAGGACCTTTTCTCCCTACACTGTCCATTGAGTTGTCCTCAAAATCAATATACATCCTGCTATATCTCCCACATGGAAAGTGCCAGGAGGGAGAAGTGGGGATTATGTTTAGACTTTCTCGGAACTGCTTCAAATCAACTAGATATCTTTGTGCTGTAAATCTCCCAACAGCCAAACGCAAAAGCAGCAAACATCTCGCTGTATGTCCCACATCCAAAGTGCCAAGAGAGAGCTTGCTCTCCCTGTCTTTGAGTACTGTTTTCACTGTCCCGGTTACCTCTTTGCTAACATTCTCTTCAGAGCTGCAGTGAAACCAGGAACCACGTGGAGAAGGCACCCACACTGAAAGTGCCTGGACGGAACACTGGGGCTTCTTCTCAGTGTCTCTGACATAGGGTTTCACTGTCCCGCGAAAGTCTCTGCTAACACCGTGCAGAGCGCTGTGCCCAATATACAGAAACGTCTTGCGGTATCTCCTACAGGGAAAGTGCCAGGAGGGAATTGTGGAGCTTGTTCTCAGTGTCTCTGAGAATTGCTCTGATTATCCCTGTGACCTCTTTGCTAAGACTCTCCAGAGAGACGTCCTCAAAACAAACACACATCTTGACATATCTCCCACATTGATCGCAGTGTCTCCAGAAACGGCATTCAAGGAGCCAGGACCTTTTCTCCCTACACTGTCCATTGAGTTGTCCTCAAAACCAATATACATCCTGCTATATCTCCCACATGGAAAGTGCCAGGAGGGAGAAGTGGGGATTATGTTTAGACTTTCTCGGAACTGCTTCAAATCAACTAGATATCTTTGTGCTGTAAATCTCCCAACAGCCAAACGCAAAAGCAGCAAACATCTCGCTGTATGTCCCACATCCAAAGTGCCAAGAGAGAGCTTGCTCTCCCTGTCTTTGAGTACTGTTTTCACTGTCCCGGTTATCTCTTTGCTAACATTCTCTTCAGAGCTGCAGTGAAACCAGGAACCACGTGGAGAAGGCACCCACACTGAAAGTGCCTGGACGGAACACTGGGGCTTCTTCTCAGTGTCTCTGACATAGGGTTTCACTGTCCCGGGAAAGTCTCTGCTAACACCGTGCAGAGCGCTGTGCCCAATATACAGAAACGTCTTGCGGTATCTCCTACAGGGGAAGTGCCAGGAGGGAATTGTGGAGCTTGTTCTCAGTGTCTCTGAGAATTGCTCTGATTATGCCTGTGACCTCTTTGCTAAGACTCTCCAGAGAGACGTCCTCAAAACAAACACACATCTTGACATATCTCCCGCATTGATCGCAGTGTCTCCAGAAACGGCATTCAAGGAGCCAGGACCTTTTCTCCCTACACTGTCCATTGAGTTGTCCTCAAAATCAATATACATCCTGCTATATCTCCCACATGGAAAGTGCCAGGAGGGAGAAGTGGGGATTATGTTTAGACTTTCTCGGAACTGCTTCAAATCAACTAGATATCTTTGTGCTGTAAATCTCCCAACAGCCAAACGCAAAAGCAGCAAACATCTCGCTGTATGTCCCACATCCAAAGTGCCAAGAGAGAGCTTGCTCTCCCTGTCTTTGAGTACTGTTTTCACTGTCCCGGTTATCTCTTTGCTAACATTCTCTTCAGAGCTGCAGTGAAACCAGGAACCACGTGGAGAAGGCACCCACACTGAAAGTGCCTGGACGGAACACTGGGGCTTCTTCTCAGTGTCTCTGACATAGGGTTTCACTGTCCCGGGAAAGTCTCTGCTAACACCGTGCAGAGCGCTGTGCCCAATATACAGAAACGTCTTGCGGTATCTCCTACAGGGGAAGTGCCAGGAGGGAATTGTGGAGCTTGTTCTCAGTGTCTCTGAGAATTGCTCTGATTATCCCTGTGACCTCTTTGCTAAGACTCTCCAGAGAGACGTCCTCAAAACAAACACACATCTTGACATATCTCCCGCATTGATCGCAGTGTCTCCAGAAACGGCATTCAAGGAGCCAGGACCTTTTCTCCCTACACTGTCCATTGAGTTGTCCTCAAAATCAATATACATCCTGCTATATCTCCCACATGGAAAGTGCCAGGAGGGAGAAGTGGGGATTATGTTTAGACTTTCTCGGAAATGCTTCAAATCAACTAGATATCTTTGTGCTGTAAATCTCCCAACAGCCAAACGCAAAAGCAGCAAACATCTCGCTGTATGTCCCACATCCAAAGTGCCAAGAGAGAGCTTGCTCTCCCTGTCTTTGAGTACTGTTTTCACTGTCCCGGTTACCTCTTTGCTAACATTCTCTTCAGAGCTGCAGTGAAACCAGGAACCACGTGGAGAAGGCACCCACACTGAAAGTGCCTGGACGGAACACTGGGGCTTCTTCTCAGTGTCTCTGACATAGGGTTTCACTGTCCCGCGAAAGTCTCTGCTAACACCGTGCAGAGCGCTGTGCCCAATATACAGAAACGTCTTGCGGTATCTCCTACAGGGAAAGTGCCAGGAGGGAATTGTGGAGCTTGTTCTCAGTGTCTCTGAGAATTGCTCTGATTATCCCTGTGACCTCTTTGCTAAGACTCTCCAGAGAGACGTCCTCAAAACAAACACACATCTTGACATATCTCCCACATTGATCGCAGTGTCTCCAGAAACGGCATTCAAGGAGCCAGGACCTTTTCTCCCTACACTGTCCATTGAGTTGTCCTCAAAACCAATATACATCCTGCTATATCTCCCACATGGAAAGTGCCAGGAGGGAGAAGTGGGGATTATGTTTAGACTTTCTCGGAACTGCTTCAAATCAACTAGATATCTTTGTGCTGTAAATCTCCCAACAGCCAAACGCAAAAGCAGCAAACATCTCGCTGTATGTCCCACATCCAAAGTGCCAAGAGAGCGCTTGCTCTCCCTGTCTTTGAGTACTGTTTTCACTGTCCCGGTTACCTCTTTGCTAACATTCTCTTCAGAGCTGCAGTGAAACCAGGAACCACGTGGAGAAGGCACCCACACTGAAAGTGCCTGGACGGAACACTGGGGCTTCTTCTCAGTGTCTCTGACATAGGGTTTCACTGTCCCGCGAAAGTCTCTGCTAACACCGTGCAGAGCGCTGTGCCCAATATACAGAAATGTCTTGCGGTATCTCCTACAGGGAAAGTGCCAGGAGGGAATTGTCGAGCTTGTTCTCAGTGTCTCTGAGAATTGCTCTGATTATCCCTGTGACCTCTTTGCTAAGACTCTCCAGAGAGACGTCCTCAAAACAAACACACATCTTGACATATCTCCCACATTGATCGCAGTGTCTCCAGAAACGGCATTCAAGGAGCCAGGACCTTTTCTCCCTACACTGTCCATTGAGTTGTCCTCAAAACCAATATACATCCTGCTATATCTCCCACATGGAAAGTGCCAGGAGGGAGAAGTGGGGATTATGTTTAGACTTTCTCGGAACTGCTTCAAATCAACTAGATATCTTTGTGCTGTAAATCTCCCAACAGCCAAACGCAAAAGCAGCAAACATCTCGCTGTATGTCCCACATCCAAAGTGCCAAGAGAGCGCTTGCTCTCCCTGTCTTTGAGTACTGTTTTCACTGTCCCGGTTACCTCTTTGCTAACATTCTCTTCAGAGCTGCAGTGAAACCAGGAACCACGTGGAGAAGGCACCCACACTGAAAGTGCCTGGAGGGAGCATTGGGGCTTCTTCTCAGTGTCTCTGACATAGGGTTTCACTGTCCCGCGAAAGTCTCTGCTAACACCGTGCAGAGCGCTGTGCCCAATATACAGAAACGTCTTGCGGTATCTCCTACAGGGAAAGTGCCAGGAGGGAATTGTGGAGCTTGTTCTCAGTGTCTCTGAGAATTGCTCTGATTATGCCTGTGACCTCTTTGCTAAGATTCTCCAGAGAGACGTCCTCAAAGCAAACACACATCTTGACATATCTCCCGCATTGATCGCAGTGTCTCCAGAAACGGCATTCAAGGAGCCAGGACCTTTTCTCCCTACACTGTCCATTGAGTTGTCCTCAAAACCAATATACATCCTGCTATATCTCCCACATGGAAAGTGCCAGGAGGGAGAAGTGGGGATTATGTTTAGACTTTCTCGGAACTGCTTCAAATCAACTAGATATCTTTGTGCTGTAAATCTCCCAACAGCCAAACGCAAAAGCAGCAAACATCTCGCTGTATGTCCCACATCCAAAGTGCCAAGAGAGAGCTTGCTCTCCCTGTCTTTGAGTACTGTTTTCACTGTCCCGGTTACCTCTTTGCTAACATTCTCTTCAGAGCTGCAGTGAAACCAGGAACCACGTGGAGAAGGCACCCACACTGAAAGTGCCTGGAGGGAATACTGGGGCTTCTTCTCAGTGTCTCTGACATAGGGTTTCACTGTCCCGGGAAAGTCTCTGCTAACACCGTGCAGAGCGCTGTGCCCAATATACAGAAACGTCTTGCGGTATCTCCTACAGGGAAAGTGCCAGGAGGGAATTGTGGAGCTTGTTCTCAGTGTCTCTGAGAATTGCTCTGATTATGCCTGTGACCTCTTTGCTAAGACTCTCCAGAGAGACGTCCTCAAAACAAACACACATCTTGACATATCTCCCACATTGATCGCAGTGTCTCCAGAAACGGCATTCAAGGAGCCAGGACCTTTTCTCCCTACACTGTCCATTGAGTTGTCCTCAAAACCAATATACATCCTGCTATATCTCCCACATGGAAAGTGCCAGGAGGGAGAAGTGGGGATTATGTTTAGACTTTCTCGGAACTGCTTCAAATCAACTAGATATCTTTGTGCTGTAAATCTCCCAACAGCCAAACGCAAAAGCAGCAAACATCTCGCTGTATGTCCCACATCCAAAGTGCCAAGAGAGCGCTTGCTCTCCCTGTGTTTGAGTACTGTTTTCACTGTCCCGGTTACCTCTTTGCTAACATTCTCTTCAGAGCTGCAGTGAAACCAGGAACCACGTGGAGAAGGCACCCACACTGAAAGTGCCTGGAGGGAATACTGGGGCTTCTTCTCAGTGTCTCTGACATAGGGTTTCACTGTCCCGGGAAAGTCTCTGCTAACACCGTGCAGAGCGCTGTGCCCAATATACAGAAACGTCTTGCGGTATCTCCTACAGGGAAAGTGCCAGGAGGGAATTGTGGAGCTTGTTCTCAGTGTCTCTGAGAATTGCTCTGATTATCCCTGTGACCTCTTTGCTAAGACTCTCCAGAGAGACGTCCTCAAAACAAACACACATCTTGACATATCTCCCACATTGATCGCAGTGTCTCCAGAAACGGCATTCAAGGAGCCAGGACCTTTTCTCCCTACACTGTCCATTGAGTTGTCCTCAAAACCAATATACATCCTGCTATATCTCCCACATGGAAAGTGCCAGGAGGGAGAAGTGGGGATTATGTTTAGACTTTCTCGGAACTGCTTCAAATCAACTAGATATCTTTGTGCTGTAAATCTCCCAACAGCCAAACGCAAAAGCAGCAAACATCTCGCTGTATGTCCCACATCCAAAGTGCCAAGAGAGAGCTTGCTCTCCCTGTCTTTGAGTACTGTTTTCACTGTCCCGGTTACCTCTTTGCTAACATTCTCTTCAGAGCTGCAGTGAAACCAGGAACCACGTGGAGAAGGCACCCACACTGAAAGTGCCTGGAGGGAATACTGGGGCTTCTTCTCAGTGTCTCTGACATAGGGTTTCACTGTCCCGCGAAAGTCTCTGCTAACACCGTGCAGAGCGCTGTGCCCAATATACAGAAACGTCTTGCGGTATCTCCTACAGGGAAAGTGCCAGGAGGGAATTGTGGAGCTTGTTCTCAGTGTCTCTGAGAATTGCTCTGATTATCCCTGTGACCTCTTTGCTAAGACTCTCCAGAGAGACGTCCTCAAAACAAACACACATCTTGACATATCTCCCGCATTGATCCCAGTGTCTCCAGAAACGGCATTCAAGGAGCCAGGACCTTTTCTCCCTACACTGTCCATTGAGTTGTCCTCAAAACCAATATACATCCTGCTATATCTCCCACATGGAAAGTGCCAGGAGGGAGAAGTGGGGATTATGTTTAGACTTTCTCGGAACTGCTTCAAATCAACTAGATATCTTTGTGCTGTAAATCTCCCAACAGCCAAACGCAAAAGCAGCAAACATCTCGCTGTATGTCCCACATCCAAAGTGCCAAGAGAGAGCTTGCTCTCCCTGTCTTTGAGTACTGTTTTCACTGTCCCGGTTACCTCTTTGCTAACATTCTCTTCAGAGCTGCAGTGAAACCAGGAACCACGTGGAGAAGGCACCCACACTGAAAGTGCCTGGAGGGAACATTGGGGCTTCTTCTCAGTGTCTCTGACATAGGGTTTCACTGTCCCGCGAAAGTCTCTGCTAACACCGTGCAGAGCGCTGTGCCCAATATACAGAAACGTCTTGCGGTATCTCCTACAGGGAAAGTGCCAGGAGGGAATTGTGGAGCTTGTTCTCAGTGTCTCTGAGAATTGCTCTGATTATGCCTGTGACCTCTTTGCTAAGATTCTCCAGAGAGACGTCCTCAAAGCAAACACACATCTTGACATATCTCCCGCATTGATCGCAATGTCTCCAGAAACGGCATTCAAGGAGCCAGGACCTTTTCTCCCTACACTGTCCATTGAGTTGTCCTCAAAACCAATATACATCCTGCTATATCTCCCACATGGAAAGTGCCAGGAGGGAGAAGTGGGGATTATGTTTAGACTTTCTCGGAACTGCTTCAAATCAACTAGATATCTTTGTGCTGTAAATCTCCCAACAGCCAAACGCAAAAGCAGCAAACATCTCGCTGTATGTCCCACATCCAAAGTGCCAAGAGAGAGCTTGCTCTCCCTGTCTTTGAGTACTGTTTTCACTGTCCCGGTTACCTCTTTGCTAACATTCTCTTCAGAGCTGCAGTGAAACCAGGAACCACGTGGAGAAGGCACCCACACTGAAAGTGCCTGGAGGGAACATTGGGGCTTCTTCTCAGTGTCTCTGACATAGGGTTTCACTGTCCCGGGAAAGTCTCTGCTAACACCCTGCAGAGCACTGTGCCCAATATACAGAAACGTCTTGCGGTATCTCCTACAGGGAAAGTGCCAGGAGGGAATTGTGGAGCTTGTTCTCAGTGTCTCTGAGAATTGCTCTGATTATGCCTGTGACCTCTTTGCTAAGACTCTCCAGAGAGACGTCCTCAAAACAAACACACATCTTGACATATCTCCCGCATTGATCGCAGTGTCTCCAGAAACGGCATTCAAGGAGCCAGGACCTTTTCTCCCTACACTGTCCATTGAGTTGTCCTCAAAATCAATATACATCCTGCTATATCTCCCACATGGAAAGTGCCAGGAGGGAGAAGTGGGGATTATGTTTAGACTTTCTCGGAACTGCTTCAAATCAACTAGATATCTTTGTGCTGTAAATCTCCCAACAGCCAAACGCAAAAGCAGCAAACATCTCGCTGTATGTCCCACATCCAAAGTGCCAAGAGAGCGCTTGCTCTCCCTGTCTTTGAGTACTGTTTTCACTGTCCCGGTTACCTCTTTGCTAACATTCTCTTCAGAGCTGCAGTGAAACCAGGAACCACGTGGAGAAGGCACCCACACTGAAAGTGCCTGGACGGAACACTGGGGCTTCTTCTCAGTGTCTCTGACATAGGGTTTCACTGTCCCGCGAAAGTCTCTGCTAACACCGTGCAGAGCGCTGTGCCCAATATACAGAAATGTCTTGCGGTATCTCCTACAGGGGAAGTGCCAGGAGGGAATTGTCGAGCTTGTTCTCAGTGTCTCTGAGAATTGCTCTGATTATCCCTGTGACCTCTTTGCTAAGACTCTCCAGAGAGACCTCCTCAAAACAAACACACATCTTGACATATCTCCCGCATTGATCGCAGTGTCTCCAGAAACGGCATTCAAGGAGCCAGGACCTTTTCTCCCTACACTGTCCATTGAGTTGTCCTCAAAACCAATATACATCCTGCTATATCTCCCACATGGAAAGTGCCAGGAGGGAGAAGTGGGGATTATGTTTAGACTTTCTCGGAACTGCTTCAAATCAACTAGATATCTTTGTGCTGTAAATCTCCCAACAGCCAAACGCAAAAGCAGCAAACATCTCGCTGTATGTCCCACATCCAAAGTGCCAAGAGAGAGCTTGCTCTCCCTGTCTTTGAGTACTGTTTTCACTGTCCCGGTTACCTCTTTGCTAACATTCTCTTCAGAGCTGCAGTGAAACCAGGAACCACGTGGAGAAGGCACCCAGACTGAAAGTGCCTGGAGGGAACATTGGGGCTTCTTCTCAGTGTCTCTGACATAGGGTTTCACTGTCCCGGGAAAGTCTCTGCTAACACCGTGCAGAGCGCTGTGCCCAATATACAGAAACGTCTTGCGGTATCTCCTACAGGGAAAGTGCCAGGAGGGAATTGTGGAGCTTGTTCTCAGTGTCTCTGAGAATTGCTCTGATTATCCCTGTGACCTCTTTGCTAAGACTCTCCAGAGAGACGTCCTCAAAACAAACACACATCTTGACATATCTCCCGCATTGATCGCAGTGTCTCCAGAAACGGCATTCAAGGAGCCAGGACCTTTTCTCCCTACACTGTCCATTGAGTTGTCCTCAAAACCAATATACATCCTGCTATATCTCCCACATGGAAAGTGCCAGGAGGGAGAAGTGGGGATTATGTTTAGACTTTCTCGGAACTGCTTCAAATCAACTAGATATCTTTGTGCTGTAAATCTCCCAACAGCCAAACGCAAAAGCAGCAAACATCTCGCTGTATGTCCCACATCCAAAGTGCCAAGAGAGAGCTTGCTCTCCCTGTCTTTGAGTACTGTTTTCACTGTCCCGGTTACCTCTTTGCTAACATTCTCTTCAGAGCTGCAGTGAAACCAGGAACCACGTGGAGAAGGCACCCACACTGAAAGTGCCTGGAGGGAACATTGGGGCTTCTTCTCAGTGTCTCTGACATAGGGTTTCACTGTCCCGCGAAAGTCTCTGCTAACACCGTGCAGAGCGCTGTGCCCAATATACAGAAACGTCTTGCGGTATCTCCTACAGGGAAAGTGCCAGGAGGGAATTGTGGAGCTTGTTCTCAGTGTCTCTGAGAATTGCTCTGATTATGCCTGTGACCTCTTTGCTAAGATTCTCCAGAGAGACGTCCTCAAAGCAAACACACATCTTGACATATCTCCCGCATTGATCGCAATGTCTCCAGAAACGGCATTCAAGGAGCCAGGACCTTTTCTCCCTACACTGTCCATTGAGTTGTCCTCAAAACCAATATACATCCTGCTATATCTCCCACATGGAAAGTGCCAGGAGGGAGAAGTGGGGATTATGTTTAGACTTTCTCGGAACTGCTTCAAATCAACTAGATATCTTTGTGCTGTAAATCTCCCAACAGCCAAACGCAAAAGCAGCAAACATCTCGCTGTATGTCCCACATCCAAAGTGCCAAGAGAGAGCTTGCTCTCCCTGTGTTTGAGTACTGTTTTCACTGTCCCGGTTACCTCTTTGCTAACATTCTCTTCAGAGCTGCAGTGAAACCAGGAACCACGTGGAGAAGGCACCCACACTGAAAGTGCCTGGAGGGAATACTGGGGCTTCTTCTCAGTGTCTCTGACATAGGGTTTCACTGTCCCGCGAAAGTCTCTGCTAACACCGTGCAGAGCGCTGTGCCCAATATACAGAAACGTCTTGCGGTATCTCCTACAGGGAAAGTGCCAGGAGGGAATTGTGGAGCTTGTTCTCAGTGTCTCTGAGAATTGCTCTGATTATCCCTGTGACCTCTTTGCTAAGACTCTCCAGAGAGACGTCCTCAAAACAAACACACATCTTGACATATCTCCCGCATTGATCGCAGTGTCTCCAGAAACGGCATTCAAGGAGCCAGGACCTTTTCTCCCTACACTGTCCATTGAGTTGTCCTCAAAACCAATATACATCCTGCTATATCTCCCACATGGAAAGTGCCAGGAGGGAGAAGTGGGGATTATGTTTAGACTTTCTCGGAACTGCTTCAAATCAACTAGATATCTTTGTGCTGTAAATCTCCCAACAGCCAAACGCAAAAGCAGCAAACATCTCGCTGTATGTCCCACATCCAAAGTGCCAAGAGAGAGCTTGCTCTCCCTGTCTTTGAGTACTGTTTTCACTGTCCCGGTTACCTCTTTGCTAACATTCTCTTCAGAGCTGCAGTGAAACCAGGAACCACGTGGAGAAGGCACCCAGACTGAAAGTGCCTGGAGGGAACACTGGGGCTTCTTCTCAGTGTCTCTGACATAGGGTTTCACTGTCCCGGGAAAGTCTCTGCTAACACCGTGCAGAGCGCTGTGCCCAATATACAGAAACGTCTTGCGGTATCTCCTACAGGGAAAGTGCCAGGAGGGAATTGTGGAGCTTGTTCTCAGTGTCTCTGAGAATTGCTCTGATTATCCCTGTGACCTCTTTGCTAAGACTCTCCAGAGAGACGTCCTCAAAACAAACACACATCTTGACATATCTCCCGCATTGATCGCAGTGTCTCCAGAAACGGCATTCAAGGAGCCAGGACCTTTTCTCCCTACACTGTCCATTGAGTTGTCCTCAAAACCAATATACATCCTGCTATATCTCCCACATGGAAAGTGCCAGGAGGGAGAAGTGGGGATTATGTTTAGACTTTCTCGGAACTGCTTCAAATCAACTAGATATCTTTGTGCTGTAAATCTCCCAACAGCCAAACGCAAAAGCAGCAAACATCTCGCTGTATGTCCCACATCCAAAGTGCCAAGAGAGAGCTTGCTCTCCCTGTCTTTGAGTACTGTTTTCACTGTCCCGGTTACCTCTTTGCTAACATTCTCTTCAGAGCTGCAGTGAAACCAGGAACCACGTGGAGAAGGCACCCACACTGAAAGTGCCTGGAGGGAACATTGGGGCTTCTTCTCAGTGTCTCTGACATAGGGTTTCACTGTCCCGCGAAAGTCTCTGCTAACACCGTGCAGAGCGCTGTGCCCAATATACAGAAACGTCTTGCGGTATCTCCTACAGGGAAAGTGCCAGGAGGGAATTGTGGAGCTTGTTCTCAGTGTCTCTGAGAATTGCTCTGATTATGCCTGTGACCTCTTTGCTAAGATTCTCCAGAGAGACGTCCTCAAAGCAAACACACATCTTGACATATCTCCCGCATTGATCGCAATGTCTCCAGAAACGGCATTCAAGGAGCCAGGACCTTTTCTCCCTACACTGTCCATTGAGTTGTCCTCAAAACCAATATACATCCTGCTATATCTCCCACATGGAAAGTGCCAGGAGGGAGAAGTGGGGATTATGTTTAGACTTTCTCGGAACTGCTTCAAATCAACTAGATATCTTTGTGCTGTAAATCTCCCAACAGCCAAACGCAAAAGCAGCAAACATCTCGCTGTATGTCCCACATCCAAAGTGCCAAGAGAGAGCTTGCTCTCCCTGTCTTTGAGTACTGTTTTCACTGTCCCGGTTACCTCTTTGCTAACATTCTCTTCAGAGCTGCAGTGAAACCAGGAACCACGTGGAGAAGGCACCCACACTGAAAGTGCCTGGAGGGAATACTGGGGCTTCTTCTCAGTGTCTCTGACATAGGGTTTCACTGTCCCGCGAAAGTCTCTGCTAACACCGTGCAGAGCGCTGTGCCCAATATACAGAAACGTCTTGCGGTATCTCCTACAGGGAAAGTGCCAGGAGGGAATTGTGGAGCTTGTTCTCAGTGTCTCTGAGAATTGCTCTGATTATGCCTGTGACCTCTTTGCTAAGATTCTCCAGAGAGACGTCCTCAAAGCAAACACACATCTTGACATATCTCCCGCATTGATCGCAATGTCTCCAGAAACGGCATTCAAGGAGCCAGGACCTTTTCTCCCTACACTGTCCATTGAGTTGTCCTCAAAACCAATATACATCCTGCTATATCTCCCACATGGAAAGTGCCAGGAGGGAGAAGTGGGGATTATGTTTAGACTTTCTCGGAACTGCTTCAAATCAACTAGATATCTTTGTGCTGTAAATCTCCCAACAGCCAAACGCAAAAGCAGCAAACATCTCGCTGTATGTCCCACATCCAAAGTGCCAAGAGAGAGCTTGCTCTCCCTGTCTTTGAGTACTGTTTTCACTGTCCCGGTTACCTCTTTGCTAACATTCTCTTCAGAGCTGCAGTGAAACCAGGAACCACGTGGAGAAGGCACCCACACTGAAAGTGCCTGGAGGGAACATTGGGGCTTCTTCTCAGTGTCTCTGACATAGGGTTTCACTGTCCCGGGAAAGTCTCTGCTAACACCCTGCAGAGCACTGTGCCCAATATACAGAAACGTCTTGCGGTATCTCCTACAGGGAAAGTGCCAGGAGGGAATTGTGGAGCTTGTTCTCAGTGTCTCTGAGAATTGCTCTGATTATGCCTGTGACCTCTTTGCTAAGACTCTCCAGAGAGACGTCCTCAAAACAAACACACATCTTGACATATCTCCCGCATTGATCGCAGTGTCTCCAGAAACGGCATTCAAGGAGCCAGGACCTTTTCTCCCTACACTGTCCATTGAGTTGTCCTCAAAACCAATATACATCCTGCTATATCTCCCACATGGAAAGTGCCAGGAGGGAGAAGTGGGGATTATGTTTAGACTTTCTCGGAACTGCTTCAAATCAACTAGATATCTTTGTGCTGTAAATCTCCCAACAGCCAAACGCAAAAGCAGCAAACATCTCGCTGTATGTCCCACATCCAAAGTGCCAAGAGAGAGCTTGCTCTCCCTGTCTTTGAGTACTGTTTTCACTGTCCCGGTTACCTCTTTGCTAACATTCTCTTCAGAGCTGCAGTGAAACCAGGAACCACGTGGAGAAGGCACCCACACTGAAAGTGCCTGGAGGGAACATTGGGGCTTCTTCTCAGTGTCTCTGACATAGGGTTTCACTGTCCCGGGAAAGTCTCTGCTAACACCCTGCAGAGCACTGTGCCCAATATACAGAAACGTCTTGCGGTATCTCCTACAGGGAAAGTGCCAGGAGGGAATTGTGGAGCTTGTTCTCAGTGTCTCTGAGAATTGCTCTGATTATGCCTGTGACCTCTTTGCTAAGACTCTCCAGAGAGACGTCCTCAAAACAAACACACATCTTGACATATCTCCCGCATTGATCGCAGTGTCTCCAGAAACGGCATTCAAGGAGCCAGGACCTTTTCTCCCTACACTGTCCATTGAGTTGTCCTCAAAATCAATATACATCCTGCTATATCTCCCACATGGAAAGTGCCAGGAGGGAGAAGTGGGGATTATGTTTAGACTTTCTCGGAACTGCTTCAAATCAACTAGATATCTTTGTGCTGTAAATCTCCCAACAGCCAAACGCAAAAGCAGCAAACATCTCGCTGTATGTCCCACATCCAAAGTGCCAAGAGAGAGCTTGCTCTCCCTGTGTTTGAGTACTGTTTTCACTGTCCCGGTTACCTCTTTGCTAACATTCTCTTCAGAGCTGCAGTGAAACCAGGAACCACGTGGAGAAGGCACCCACACTGAAAGTGCCTGGAGGGAATACTGGGGCTTCTTCTCAGTGTCTCTGACATAGGGTTTCACTGTCCCGCGAAAGTCTCTGCTAACACCGTGCAGAGCGCTGTGCCCAATATACAGAAACGTCTTGCGGTATCTCCTACAGGGAAAGTGCCAGGAGGGAATTGTGGAGCTTGTTCTCAGTGTCTCTGAGAATTGCTCTGATTATGCCTGTGACCTCTTTGCTAAGATTCTCCAGAGAGACGTCCTCAAAGCAAACACACATCTTGACATATCTCCCGCATTGATCGCAATGTCTCCAGAAACGGCATTCAAGGAGCCAGGACCTTTTCTCCCTACACTGTCCATTGAGTTGTCCTCAAAACCAATATACATCCTGCTATATCTCCCACATGGAAAGTGCCAGGAGGGAGAAGTGGGGATTATGTTTAGACTTTCTCGGAACTGCTTCAAATCAACTAGATATCTTTGTGCTGTAAATCTCCCAACAGCCAAACGCAAAAGCAGCAAACATCTCGCTGTATGTCCCACATCCAAAGTGCCAAGAGAGCGCTTGCTCTCCCTGTGTTTGAGTACTGTTTTCACTGTCCCGGTTACCTCTTTGCTAACATTCTCTTCAGAGCTGCAGTGAAACCAGGAACCACGTGGAGAAGGCACCCACACTGAAAGTGCCTGGAGGGAACACTGGGGCTTCTTCTCAGTGTCTCTGACATAGGGTTTCACTGTCCCGCGAAAGTCTCTGCTAACACCGTGCAGAGCGCTGTGCCCAATATACAGAAATGTCTTGCGGTATCTCCTACAGGGGAAGTGCCAGGAGGGAATTGTCGAGCTTGTTCTCAGTGTCTCTGAGAATTGCTCTGATTATCCCTGTGACCTCTTTGCTAAGACTCTCCAGAGAGACGTCCTCAAAACAAACACACATCTTGACATATCTCCCGCATTGATCGCAGTGTCTCCAGAAACGGCATTCAAGGAGCCAGGACCTTTTCTCCCTACACTGTCCATTGAGTTGTCCTCAAAACCAATATACATCCTGCTATATCTCCCACATGGAAAGTGCCAGGAGGGAGAAGTGGGGATTATGTTTAGACTTTCTCGGAACTGCTTCAAATCAACTAGATATCTTTGTGCTGTAAATCTCCCAACAGCCAAACGCAAAAGCAGCAAACATCTCGCTGTATGTCCCACATCCAAAGTGCCAAGAGAGCGCTTGCTCTCCCTGTCTTTGAGTACTGTTTTCACTGTCCCGGTTACCTCTTTGCTAACATTCTCTTCAGAGCTGCAGTGAAACCAGGAACCACGTGGAGAAGGCACCCACACTGAAAGTGCCTGGAGGGAACACTGGGGCTTCTTCTCAGTGTCTCTGACATAGGGTTTCACTGTCCCGCGAAAGTCTCTGCTAACACCGTGCAGAGCGCTGTGCCCAATATACAGAAATGTCTTGCGGTATCTCCTACAGGGAAAGTGCCAGGAGGGAATTGTCGAGCTTGTTCTCAGTGTCTCTGAGAATTGCTCTGATTATCCCTGTGACCTCTTTGCTAAGACTCTCCAGAGAGACGTCCTCAAAGCAAACACACATCTTGACATATCTCCCGCATTGATCGCAGTGTCTCCAGAAACGGCATTCAAGGAGCCAGGACCTTTTCTCCCTACACTGTCCATTGAGTTGTCCTCAAAACCAATATACATCCTGCTATATCTCCCACATGGAAAGTGCCAGGAGGGAGAAGTGGGGATTATGTTTAGACTTTCTCGGAACTGCTTCAAATCAACTAGATATCTTTGTGCTGTAAATCTCCCAACAGCCAAACGCAAAAGCAGCAAACATCTCGCTGTATGTCCCACATCCAAAGTGCCAAGAGAGAGCTTGCTCTCCCTGTCTTTGAGTACTGTTTTCACTGTCCCGGTTACCTCTTTGCTAACATTCTCTTCAGAGCTGCAGTGAAACCAGGAACCACGTGGAGAAGGCACCCAGACTGAAAGTGCCTGGAGGGAACATTGGGGCTTCTTCTCAGTGTCTCTGACATAGGGTTTCACTGTCCCGGGAAAGTCTCTGCTAACACCGTGCAGAGCGCTGTGCCCAATATACAGAAACGTCTTGCGGTATCTCCTACAGGGAAAGTGCCAGGAGGGAATTGTGGAGCTTGTTCTCAGTGTCTCTGAGAATTGCTCTGATTATGCCTGTGACCTCTTTGCTAAGACCCTCCAGAGAGACGTCCTCAAAACAAACACACATCTTGACATATCTCCCGCATTGATCGCAGTGTCTCCAGAAACGGCATTCAAGGAGCCAGGACCTTTTCTCCCTACACTGTCCATTGAGTTGTCCTCAAAACCAATATACATCCTGCTATATCTCCCACATGGAAAGTGCCAGGAGGGAGAAGTGGGGATTATGTTTAGACTTTCTCGGAACTGCTTCAAATCAACTAGATATCTTTGTGCTGTAAATCTCCCAACAGCCAAACGCAAAAGCAGCAAACATCTCGCTGTATGTCCCACATCCAAAGTGCCAAGTGAGAGCTTGCTCTCCCTGTCTTTGAGTACTGTTTTCACTGTCCCGGTTACCTCTTTGCTAACATTCTCTTCAGAGCTGCAGTGAAACCAGGAACCACGTGGAGAAGGCACCCACACTGAAAGTGCCTGGAGGGAACATTGGGGCTTCTTCTCAGTGTCTCTGACATAGGGTTTCACTGTCCCGCGAAAGTCTCTGCTAACACCGTGCAGAGCGCTGTGCCCAATATACAGAAACGTCTTGCGGTATCTCCTACAGGGAAAGTGCCAGGAGGGAATTGTGGAGCTTGTTCTCAGTGTCTCTGAGAATTGCTCTGATTATGCCTGTGACCTCTTTGCTAAGATTCTCCAGAGAGACGTCCTCAAAGCAAACACACATCTTGACATATCTCCCGCATTGATCGCAATGTCTCCAGAAACGGCATTCAAGGAGCCAGGACCTTTTCTCCCTACACTGTCCATTGAGTTGTCCTCAAAATCAATATACATCCTGCTATATCTCCCACATGGAAAGTGCCAGGAGGGAGAAGTGGGGATTATGTTTAGACTTTCTCGGAACTGCTTCAAATCAACTAGATATCTTTGTGCTGTAAATCTCCCAACAGCCAAACGCAAAAGCAGCAAACATCTCGCTGTATGTCCCACATCCAAAGTGCCAAGAGAGCGCTTGCTCTCCCTGTCTTTGAGTACTGTTTTCACTGTCCCGGTTACCTCTTTGCTAACATTCTCTTCAGAGCTGCAGTGAAACCAGGAACCACGTGGAGAAGGCACCCACACTGAAAGTGCCTGGAGGGAACATTGGGGCTTCTTCTCAGTGTCTCTGACATAGGGTTTCACTGTCCCGGGAAAGTCTCTGCTAACACCGTGCAGAGCGCTGTGCCCAATATACAGAAACGTCTTGCGGTATCTCCTACAGGGAAAGTGCCAGGAGGGAATTGTGGAGCTTGTTCTCAGTGTCTCTGAGAATTGCTCTGATTATGCCTGTGACCTCTTTGCTAAGATTCTCCAGAGAGACGTCCTCAAAGCAAACACACATCTTGACATATCTCCCGCATTGATCGCAGTGTCTCCAGAAACGGCATTCAAGGAGCCAGGACCTTTTCTCCCTACACTGTCCATTGAGTTGTCCTCAAAATCAATATACATCCTGCTATATCTCCCACATGGAAAGTGCCAGGAGGGAGAAGTGGGGATTATGTTTAGACTTTCTCGGAACTGCTTCAAATCAACTAGATATCTTTGTGCTGTAAATCTCCCAACAGCCAAACGCAAAAGCAGCAAACATCTCGCTGTATGTCCCACATCCAAAGTGCCAAGAGAGAGCTTGCTCTCCCTGTCTTTGAGTACTGTTTTCACTGTCCCGGTTACCTCTTTGCTAACATTCTCTTCAGAGCTGCAGTGAAACCAGGAACCACGTGGAGAAGGCACCCACACTGAAAGTGCCTGGAGGGAACATTGGGGCTTCTTCTCAGTGTCTCTGACATAGGGTTTCACTGTCCCGGGAAAGTCTCTGCTAACACCCTGCAGAGCGCTGTGCCCAATATACAGAAACGTCTTGCGGTATCTCCTACAGGGAAAGTGCCAGGAGGGAATTGTGGAGCTTGTTCTCAGTGTCTCTGAGAATTGCTCTGATTATCCCTGTGACCTCTTTGCTAAGACTCTCCAGAGAGACGTCCTCAAAACAAACACACATCTTGACATATCTCCCGCATTGATCGCAGTGTCTCCAGAAACGGCATTCAAGGAGCCAGGACCTTTTCTCCCTACACTGTCCATTGAGTTGTCCTCAAAATCAATATACATCCTGCTATATCTCCCACATGGAAAGTGCCAGGAGGGAGAAGTGGGGATTATGTTTAGACTTTCTCGGAACTGCTTCAAATCAACTAGATATCTTTGTGCTGTAAATCTCCCAACAGCCAAACGCAAAAGCAGCAAACATCTCGCTGTATGTCCCACATCCAAAGTGCCAAGAGAGCGCTTGCTCTCCCTGTCTTTGAGTACTGTTTTCACTGTCCCGGTTACCTCTTTGCTAACATTCTCTTCAGAGCTGCAGTGAAACCAGGAACCACGTGGAGAAGGCACCCACACTGAAAGTGCCTGGAGGGAACACTGGGGCTTCTTCTCAGTGTCTCTGACATAGGGTTTCACTGTCCCGCGAAAGTCTCTGCTAACACCGTGCAGAGCGCTGTGCCCAATATACAGAAACGTCTTGCGGTATCTCCTACAGGGAAAGTGCCAGGAGGGAATTGTGGAGCTTGTTCTCAGTGTCTCTGAGAATTGCTCTGATTATCCCTGTGACCTCTTTGCTAAGACTCTCCAGAGAGACGTCCTCAAAACAAACACACATCTTGACATATCTCCCACATTGATCGCAGTGTCTCCAGAAACGGCATTCAAGGAGCCAGGACCTTTTCTCCCTACACTGTCCATTGAGTTGTCCTCAAAACCAATATACATCCTGCTATATCTCCCACATGGAAAGTGCCAGGAGGGAGAAGTGGGGATTATGTTTAGACTTTCTCGGAACTGCTTCAAATCAACTAGATATCTTTGTGCTGTAAATCTCCCAACAGCCAAATGCAAAAGCAGCAAACATCTCGCTGTATGTCCCACATCCAAAGTGCCAAGAGAGAGCTTGCTCTCCCTGTCTTTGAGTACTGTTTTCACTGTCCCGGTTACCTCTTTGCTAACATTCTCTTCAGAGCTGCAGTGAAACCAGGAACCACGTGGAGAAGGCACCCACACTGAAAGTGCCTGGAGGGAACATTGGGGCTTCTTCTCAGTGTCTCTGACATAGGGTTTCACTGTCCCGGGAAAGTCTCTGCTAACACCCTGCAGAGCGCTGTGCCCAATATACAGAAACGTCTTGCGGTATCTCCTACAGGGAAAGTGCCAGGAGGGAATTGTCGAGCTTGTTCTCAGTGTCTCTGAGAATTGCTCTGATTATGCCTGTGACCTCTTTGCTAAGACTCTCCAGAGAGACGTCCTCAAAACAAACACACATCTTGACATATCGCCCGCATTGATCGCAGTGTCTCCAGAAACGGCATTCAAGGAGCCAGGACCTTTTCTCCCTACACTGTCCATTGAGTTGTCCTCAAAACCAATATACATCCTGCTATATCTCCCACATGGAAAGTGCCAGGAGGGAGAAGTGGGGATTATGTTTAGACTTTCTCGGAACTGCTTCAAATCAACTAGATATCTTTGTGCTGTAAATCTCCCAACAGCCAAACGCAAAAGCAGCAAACATCTCGCTGTATGTCCCACATCCAAAGTGCCAAGAGAGAGCTTGCTCTCCCTGTCTTTGAGTACTGTTTTCACTGTCCCGGTTACCTCTTTGCTAACATTCTCTTCAGAGCTGCAGTGAAACCAGGAACCACGTGGAGAAGGCACCCAGACTGAAAGTGCCTGGAGGGAACATTGGGGCTTCTTCTCAGTGTCTCTGACATAGGGTTTCACTGTCCCGGGAAAGTCTCTGCTAACACCGTGCAGAGCGCTGTGCCCAATATACAGAAACGTCTTGCGGTATCTCCTACAGGGAAAGTGCCAGGAGGGAATTGTGGAGCTTGTTCTCAGTGTCTCTGAGAATTGCTCTGATTATGCCTGTGACCTCTTTGCTAAGACTCTCCAGAGAGACGTCCTCAAAACAAACACACATCTTGACATATCTCCCGCATTGATCGCAGTGTCTCCAGAAACGGCATTCAAGGAGCCAGGACCTTTTCTCCCTACACTGTCCATTGAGTTGTCCTCAAAACCAATATACATCCTGCTATATCTCCCACATGGAAAGTGCCAGGAGGGAGAAGTGGGGATTATGTTTAGACTTTCTCGGAACTGCTTCAAATCAACTAGATATCTTTGTGCTGTAAATCTCCCAACAGCCAAACGCAAAAGCAGCAAACATCTCGCTGTATGTCCCACATCCAAAGTGCCAAGAGAGAGCTTGCTCTCCCTGTCTTTGAGTACTGTTTTCACTGTCCCGGTTACCTCTTTGCTAACATTCTCTTCAGAGCTGCAGTGAAACCAGGAACCACGTGGAGAAGGCACCCACACTGAAAGTGCCTGGAGGGAACATTGGGGCTTCTTCTCAGTGTCTCTGACATAGGGTTTCACTGTCCCGGGAAAGTCTCTGCTAACACCGTGCAGAGCGCTGTGCCCAATATACAGAAACGTCTTGCGGTATCTCCTACAGGGAAAGTGCCAGGAGGGAATTGTGGAGCTTGTTCTCAGTGTCTCTGAGAATTGCTCTGATTATGCCTGTGACCTCTTTGCTAAGATTCTCCAGAGAGACGTCCTCAAAGCAAACACACATCTTGACATATCTCCCGCATTGATCGCAATGTCTCCAGAAACGGCATTCAAGGAGCCAGGACCTTTTCTCCCTACACTGTCCATTGAGTTGTCCTCAAAATCAATATACATCCTGCTATATCTCCCACATGGAAAGTGCCAGGAGGGAGAAGTGGGGATTATGTTTAGACTTTCTCGGAACTGCTTCAAATCAACTAGATATCTTTGTGCTGTAAATCTCCCAACAGCCAAACGCAAAAGCAGCAAACATCTCGCTGTATGTCCCACATCCAAAGTGCCAAGAGAGAGCTTGCTCTCCCTGTGTTTGAGTACTGTTTTCACTGTCCCGGTTACCTCTTTGCTAACATTCTCTTCAGAGCTGCAGTGAAACCAGGAACCACGTGGAGAAGGCACCCACACTGAAAGTGCCTGGAGGGAACATTGGGGCTTCTTCTCAGTGTCTCTGACATAGGGTTTCACTGTCCCGCGAAAGTCTCTGCTAACACCGTGCAGAGCGCTGTGCCCAATATACAGAAACGTCTTGCGGTATCTCCTACAGGGAAAGTGCCAGGAGGGAATTGTCAAGCTTGTTCTCAGTGTCTCTGAGAATTGCTCTGATTATGCCTGTGACCTCTTTGCTAAGATTCTCCAGAGAGACGTCCTCAAAGCAAACACACATCTTGACATATCTCCCGCATTGATCGCAATGTCTCCAGAAACGGCATTCAAGGAGCCAGGACCTTTTCTCCCTACACTGTCCATTGAGTTGTCCTCAAAACCAATATACATCCTGCTATATCTCCCACATGGAAAGTGCCAGGAGGGAGAAGTGGGGATTATGTTTAGACTTTCTCGGAACTGCTTCAAATCAACTAGATATCTTTGTGCTGTAAATCTCCCAACAGCCAAACGCAAAAGCAGCAAACATCTCGCTGTATGTCCCACATCCAAAGTGCCAAGAGAGAGCTTGCTCTCCCTGTCTTTGAGTACTGTTTTCACTGTCCCGGTTACCTCTTTGCTAACATTCTCTTCAGAGCTGCAGTGAAACCAGGAACCACGTGGAGAAGGCACCCACACTGAAAGTGCCTGGAGGGAACATTGGGGCTTCTTCTCAGTGTCTCTGACATAGGGTTTCACTGTCCCGGGAAAGTCTCTGCTAACACCGTGCAGAGCGCTGTGCCCAATATACAGAAACGTCTTGCGGTATCTCCTACAGGGAAAGTGCCAGGAGGGAATTGTGGAGCTTGTTCTCAGTGTCTCTGAGAATTGCTCTGATTATGCCTGTGACCTCTTTGCTAAGACTCTCCAGAGAGACGTCCTCAAAACAAACACACATCTTGACATATCTCCCGCATTGATCGCAGTGTCTCCAGAAACGGCATTCAAGGAGCCAGGACCTTTTCTCCCTACACTGTCCATTGAGTTGTCCTCAAAATCAATATACATCCTGCTATATCTCCCACATGGAAAGTGCCAGGAGGGAGAAGTGGGGATTATGTTTAGACTTTCTCGGAACTGCTTCAAATCAACTAGATATCTTTGTGCTGTAAATCTCCCAACAGCCAAACGCAAAAGCAGCAAACATCTCGCTGTATGTCCCACATCCAAAGTGCCAAGAGAGCGCTTGCTCTCCCTGTCTTTGAGTACTGTTTTCACTGTCCCGGTTACCTCTTTGCTAACATTCTCTTCAGAGCTGCAGTGAAACCAGGAACCACGTGGAGAAGGCACCCACACTGAAAGTGCCTGGACGGAACACTGGGGCTTCTTCTCAGTGTCTCTGACATAGGGTTTCACTGTCCCGCGAAAGTCTCTGCTAACACCGTGCAGAGCGCTGTGCCCAATATACAGAAATGTCTTGCGGTATCTCCTACAGGGGAAGTGCCAGGAGGGAATTGTCGAGCTTGTTCTCAGTGTCTCTGAGAATTGCTCTGATTATCCCTGTGACCTCTTTGCTAAGACTCTCCAGAGAGACGTCCTCAAAACAAACACACATCTTGACATATCTCCCGCATTGATCGCAGTGTCTCCAGAAACGGCATTCAAGGAGCCAGGACCTTTTCTCCCTACACTGTCCATTGAGTTGTCCTCAAAACCAATATACATCCTGCTATATCTCCCACATGGAAAGTGCCAGGAGGGAGAAGTGGGGATTATGTTTAGACTTTCTCGGAACTGCTTCAAATCAACTAGATATCTTTGTGCTGTAAATCTCCCAACAGCCAAACGCAAAAGCAGCAAACATCTCGCTGTATGTCCCACATCCAAAGTGCCAAGAGAGCGCTTGCTCTCCCTGTCTTTGAGTACTGTTTTCACTGTCCCGGTTACCTCTTTGCTAACATTCTCTTCAGAGCTGCAGTGAAACCAGGAACCACGTGGAGAAGGCACCCACACTGAAAGTGCCTGGACGGAACACTGGGGCTTCTTCTCAGTGTCTCTGACATAGGGTTTCACTGTCCCGCGAAAGTCTCTGCTAACACCGTGCAGAGCGCTGTGCCCAATATACAGAAATGTCTTGCGGTATCTCCTACAGGGGAAGTGCCAGGAGGGAATTGTCGAGCTTGTTCTCAGTGTCTCTGAGAATTGCTCTGATTATCCCTGTGACCTCTTTGCTAAGACTCTCCAGAGAGACGTCCTCAAAACAAACACACATCTTGACATATCTCCCGCATTGATCGCAGTGTCTCCAGAAACGGCATTCAAGGAGCCAGGACCTTTTCTCCCTACACTGTCCATTGAGTTGTCCTCAAAACCAATATACATCCTGCTATATCTCCCACATGGAAAGTGCCAGGAGGGAGAAGTGGGGATTATGTTTAGACTTTCTCGGAACTGCTTCAAATCAACTAGATATCTTTGTGCTGTAAATCTCCCAACAGCCAAACGCAAAAGCAGCAAACATCTCGCTGTATGTCCCACATCCAAAGTGCCAAGAGAGAGCTTGCTCTCCCTGTCTTTGAGTACTGTTTTCACTGTCCCGGTTACCTCTTTGCTAACATTCTCTTCAGAGCTGCAGTGAAACCAGGAACCACGTGGAGAAGGCACCCACACTGAAAGTGCCTGGAGGGAACATTGGGGCTTCTTCTCAGTGTCTCTGACATAGGGTTTCACTGTCCCGCGAAAGTCTCTGCTAACACCGTGCAGAGCGCTGTGCCCAATATACAGAAACGTCTTGCGGTATCTCCTACAGGGAAAGTGCCAGGAGGGAATTGTGGAGCTTGTTCTCAGTGTCTCTGAGAATTGCTCTGATTATGCCTGTGACCTCTTTGCTAAGATTCTCCAGAGAGACGTCCTCAAAGCAAACACACATCTTGACATATCTCCCGCATTGATCGCAATGTCTCCAGAAACGGCATTCAAGGAGCCAGGACCTTTTCTCCCTACACTGTCCATTGAGTTGTCCTCAAAATCAATATACATCCTGCTATATCTCCCACATGGAAAGTGCCAGGAGGGAGAAGTGGGGATTATGTTTAGACTTTCTCGGAACTGCTTCAAATCAACTAGATATCTTTGTGCTGTAAATCTCCCAACAGCCAAACGCAAAAGCAGCAAACATCTCGCTGTATGTCCCACATCCAAAGTGCCAAGAGAGAGCTTGCTCTCCCTGTCTTTGAGTACTGTTTTCACTGTCCCGGTTACCTCTTTGCTAACATTCTCTTCAGAGCTGCAGTGAAACCAGGAACCACGTGGAGAAGGCACCCACACTGAAAGTGCCTGGAGGGAACATTGGGGCTTCTTCTCAGTGTCTCTGACATAGGGTTTCACTGTCCCGGGAAAGTCTCTGCTAACACCCTGCAGAGCGCTGTGCCCAATATACAGAAACGTCTTGCGGTATCTCCTACAGGGAAAGTGCCAGGAGGGAATTGTGGAGCTTGTTCTCAGTGTCTCTGAGAATTGCTCTGATTATCCCTGTGACCTCTTTGCTAAGACTCTCCAGAGAGACGTCCTCAAAACAAACACACATCTTGACATATCTCCCGCATTGATCGCAGTGTCTCCAGAAACGGCATTCAAGGAGCCAGGACCTTTTCTCCCTACACTGTCCATTGAGTTGTCCTCAAAACCAATATACATCCTGCTATATCTCCCACATGGAAAGTGCCAGGAGGGAGAAGTGGGGATTATGTTTAGACTTTCTCGGAACTGCTTCAAATCAACTAGATATCTTTGTGCTGTAAATCTCCCAACAGCCAAACGCAAAAGCAGCAAACATCTCGCTGTATGTCCCACATCCAAAGTGCCAAGAGAGAGCTTGCTCTCCCTGTCTTTGAGTACTGTTTTCACTGTCCCGGTTACCTCTTTGCTAACATTCTCTTCAGAGCTGCAGTGAAACCAGGAACCACGTGGAGAAGGCACCCACACTGAAAGTGCCTGGAGGGAACATTGGGGCTTCTTCTCAGTGTCTCTGACATAGGGTTTCACTGTCCCGGGAAAGTCTCTGCTAACACCCTGCAGAGCGCTGTGCCCAATATACAGAAACGTCTTGCGGTATCTCCTACAGGGAAAGTGCCAGGAGGGAATTGTCGAGCTTGTTCTCAGTGTCTCTGAGAATTGCTCTGATTATGCCTGTGACCTCTTTGCTAAGACTCTCCAGAGAGACGTCCTCAAAACAAACACACATCTTGACATATCGCCCGCATTGATCGCAGTGTCTCCAGAAACGGCATTCAAGGAGCCAGGACCTTTTCTCCCTACACTGTCCATTGAGTTGTCCTCAAAACCAATATACATCCTGCTATATCTCCCACATGGAAAGTGCCAGGAGGGAGAAGTGGGGATTATGTTTAGACTTTCTCGGAACTGCTTCAAATCAACTAGATATCTTTGTGCTGTAAATCTCCCAACAGCCAAACGCAAAAGCAGCAAACATCTCGCTGTATGTCCCACATCCAAAGTGCCAAGAGAGAGCTTGCTCTCCCTGTCTTTGAGTACTGTTTTCACTGTCCCGGTTACCTCTTTGCTAACATTCTCTTCAGAGCTGCAGTGAAACCAGGAACCACGTGGAGAAGGCACCCACACTGAAAGTGCCTGGAGGGAACATTGGGGCTTCTTCTCAGTGTCTCTGACATAGGGTTTCACTGTCCCGGGAAAGTCTCTGCTAACACCGTGCAGAGCGCTGTGCCCAATATACAGAAACGTCTTGCGGTATCTCCTACAGGGAAAGTGCCAGGAGGGAATTGTGGAGCTTGTTCTCAGTGTCTCTGAGAATTGCTCTGATTATCCCTGTGACCTCTTTGCTAAGACTCTCCAGAGAGACGTCCTCAAAACAAACACACATCTTGACATATCTCCCGCATTGATCGCAGTGTCTCCAGAAACGGCATTCAAGGAGCCAGGACCTTTTCTCCCTACACTGTCCATTGAGTTGTCCTCAAAACCAATATACATCCTGCTATATCTCCCACATGGAAAGTGCCAGGAGGGAGAAGTGGGGATTATGTTTAGACTTTCTCGGAACTGCTTCAAATCAACTAGATATCTTTGTGCTGTAAATCTCCCAACAGCCAAACGCAAAAGCAGCAAACATCTCGCTGTATGTCCCACATCCAAAGTGCCAAGAGAGAGCTTGCTCTCCCTGTCTTTGAGTACTGTTTTCACTGTCCCGGTTACCTCTTTGCTAACATTCTCTTCAGAGCTGCAGTGAAACCAGGAACCACGTGGAGAAGGCACCCACACTGAAAGTGCCTGGACGGAACACTGGGGCTTCTTCTCAGTGTCTCTGACATAGGGTTTCACTGTCCCGCGAAAGTCTCTGCTAACACCGTGCAGAGCGCTGTGCCCAATATACAGAAACGTCTTGCGGTATCTCCTACAGGGAAAGTGCCAGGAGGGAATTGTCAAGCTTGTTCTCAGTGTCTCTGAGAATTGCTCTGATTATGCCTGTGACCTCTTTGCTAAGATTCTCCAGAGAGACGTCCTCAAAGCAAACACACATCTTGACATATCTCCCGCATTGATCGCAATGTCTCCAGAAACGGCATTCAAGGAGCCAGGACCTTTTCTCCCTACACTGTCCATTGAGTTGTCCTCAAAACCAATATACATCCTGCTATATCTCCCACATGGAAAGTGCCAGGAGGGAGAAGTGGGGATTATGTTTAGACTTTCTCGGAACTGCTTCAAATCAACTAGATATCTTTGTGCTGTAAATCTCCCAACAGCCAAACGCAAAAGCAGCAAACATCTCGCTGTATGTCCCACATCCAAAGTGCCAAGAGAGAGCTTGCTCTCCCTGTCTTTGAGTACTGTTTTCACTGTCCCGGTTACCTCTTTGCTAACATTCTCTTCAGAGCTGCAGTGAAACCAGGAACCACGTGGAGAAGGCACCCACACTGAAAGTGCCTGGAGGGAACATTGGGGCTTCTTCTCAGTGTCTCTGACATAGGGTTTCACTGTCCCGGGAAAGTCTCTGCTAACACCCTGCAGAGCGCTGTGCCCAATATACAGAAACGTCTTGCGGTATCTCCTACAGGGAAAGTGCCAGGAGGGAATTGTGGAGCTTGTTCTCAGTGTCTCTGAGAATTGCTCTGATTATGCCTGTGACCTCTTTGCTAAGACTCTCCAGAGAGACGTCCTCAAAACAAACACACATCTTGACATATCTCCCGCATTGATCGCAGTGTCTCCAGAAACGGCATTCAAGGAGCCAGGACCTTTTCTCCCTACACTGTCCATTGAGTTGTCCTCAAAATCAATATACATCCTGCTATATCTCCCACATGGAAAGTGCCAGGAGGGAGAAGTGGGGATTATGTTTAGACTTTCTCGGAACTGCTTCAAATCAACTAGATATCTTTGTGCTGTAAATCTCCCAACAGCCAAACGCAAAAGCAGCAAACATCTCGCTGTATGTCCCACATCCAAAGTGCCAAGAGAGCGCTTGCTCTCCCTGTCTTTGAGTACTGTTTTCACTGTCCCGGTTACCTCTTTGCTAACATTCTCTTCAGAGCTGCAGTGAAACCAGGAACCACGTGGAGAAGGCACCCACACTGAAAGTGCCTGGAGGGAACACTGGGGCTTCTTCTCAGTGTCTCTGACATAGGGTTTCACTGTCCCGCGAAAGTCTCTGCTAACACCGTGCAGAGCGCTGTGCCCAATATACAGAAATGTCTTGCGGTATCTCCTACAGGGGAAGTGCCAGGAGGGAATTGTCGAGCTTGTTCTCAGTGTCTCTGAGAATTGCTCTGATTATCCCTGTGACCTCTTTGCTAAGACTCTCCAGAGAGACGTCCTCAAAACAAACACACATCTTGACATATCTCCCGCATTGATCGCAGTGTCTCCAGAAACGGCATTCAAGGAGCCAGGACCTTTTCTCCCTACACTGTCCATTGAGTTGTCCTCAAAACCAATATACATCCTGCTATATCTCCCACATGGAAAGTGCCAGGAGGGAGAAGTGGGGATTATGTTTAGACTTTCTCGGAACTGCTTCAAATCAACTAGATATCTTTGTGCTGTAAATCTCCCAACAGCCAAACGCAAAAGCAGCAAACATCTCGCTGTATGTCCCACATCCAAAGTGCCAAGAGAGCGCTTGCTCTCCCTGTCTTTGAGTACTGTTTTCACTGTCCCGGTTACCTCTTTGCTAACATTCTCTTCAGAGCTGCAGTGAAACCAGGAACCACGTGGAGAAGGCACCCACACTGAAAGTGCCTGGACGGAACACTGGGGCTTCTTCTCAGTGTCTCTGACATAGGGTTTCACTGTCCCGCGAAAGTCTCTGCTAACACCGTGCAGAGCGCTGTGCCCAATATACAGAAATGTCTTGCGGTATCTCCTACAGGGGAAGTGCCAGGAGGGAATTGTCGAGCTTGTTCTCAGTGTCTCTGAGATTTGCTCTGATTATCTGTGTGACCTCTTTGCTAAGACTCTCCAGAGAGACGTCCTCAAAACAAACACACATCTTGACATATCTCCCGCATTGATCGCAATGTCTCCAGAAACGGCATTCAAGGAGCCAGGACCTTTTCTCCCTACACTGTCCATTGAGTTGTCCTCAAAATCAATATACATCCTGCTATATCTCCCACATGGAAAGTGCCAGGAGGGAGAAGTGGGGATTATGTTTAGACTTTCTCGGAACTGCTTCAAATCAACTAGATATCTTTGTGCTGTAAATCTCCCAACAGCCAAACGCAAAAGCAGCAAACATCTCGCTGTATGTCCCACATCCAAAGTGCCAAGAGAGAGCTTGCTCTCCCTGTCTTTGAGTACTGTTTTCACTGTCCCGGTTACCTCTTTGCTAACATTCTCTTCAGAGCTGCAGTGAAACCAGGAACCACGTGGAGAAGGCACCCACACTGAAAGTGCCTGGAGGGAACACTGGGGCTTCTTCTCAGTGTCTCTGACATAGGGTTTCACTGTCCCGGGAAAGTCTCTGCTAACACCGTGCAGAGCGCTGTGCCCAATATACAGAAACGTCTTGCGGTATCTCCTACAGGGAAAGTGCCAGGAGGGAATTGTGGAGCTTGTTCTCAGTGTCTCTGAGAATTGCTCTGATTATCCCTGTGACCTCTTTGCTAAGACTCTCCAGAGAGACGTCCTCAAAACAAACACACATCTTGACATATCTCCCGCATTGATCGCAGTGTCTCCAGAAACGGCATTCAAGGAGCCAGGACCTTTTCTCCCTACACTGTCCATTGAGTTGTCCTCAAAACCAATATACATCCTGCTATATCTCCCACATGGAAAGTGCCAGGAGGGAGAAGTGGGGATTATGTTTAGACTTTCTCGGAACTGCTTCAAATCAACTAGATATCTTTGTGCTGTAAATCTCCCAACAGCCAAACGCAAAAGCAGCAAACATCTCGCTGTATGTCCCACATCCAAAGTGCCAAGAGAGAGCTTGCTCTCCCTGTCTTTGAGTACTGTTTTCACTGTCCCGGTTACCTCTTTGCTAACATTCTCTTCAGAGCTGCAGTGAAACCAGGAACCACGTGGAGAAGGCACCCACACTGAAAGTGCCTGGACGGAACACTGGGGCTTCTTCTCAGTGTCTCTGACATAGGGTTTCACTGTCCCGCGAAAGTCTCTGCTAACACCGTGCAGAGCGCTGTGCCCAATATACAGAAACGTCTTGCGGTATCTCCTACAGGGAAAGTGCCAGGAGGGAATTGTGGAGCTTGTTCTCAGTGTCTCTGAGAATTGCTCTGATTATGCCTGTGACCTCTTTGCTAAGATTCTCCAGAGAGACGTCCTCAAAGCAAACACACATCTTGACATATCTCCCGCATTGATCGCAATGTCTCCAGAAACGGCATTCAAGGAGCCAGGACCTTTTCTCCCTACACTGTCCATTGAGTTGTCCTCAAAATCAATATACATCCTGCTATATCTCCCACATGGAAAGTGCCAGGAGGGAGAAGTGGGGATTATGTTTAGACTTTCTCGGAACTGCTTCAAATCAACTAGATATCTTTGTGCTGTAAATCTCCCAACAGCCAAACGCAAAAGCAGCAAACATCTCGCTGTATGTCCCACATCCAAAGTGCCAAGAGAGAGCTTGCTCTCCCTGTCTTTGAGTACTGTTTTCACTGTCCCGGTTACCTCTTTGCTAACATTCTCTTCAGAGCTGCAGTGAAACCAGGAACCACGTGGAGAAGGCACCCAGACTGAAAGTGCCTGGAGGGAACATTGGGGCTTCTTCTCAGTGTCTCTGACATAGGGTTTCACTGTCCCGCGAAAGTCTCTGCTAACACCGTGCAGAGCGCTGTGCCCAATATACAGAAACGTCTTGCGGTATCTCCTACAGGGAAAGTGCCAGGAGGGAATTGTCAAGCTTGTTCTCAGTGTCTCTGAGAATTGCTCTGATTATGCCTGTGACCTCTTTGCTAAGATTCTCCAGAGAGACGTCCTCAAAGCAAACACACATCTTGACATATCTCCCGCATTGATCGCAATGTCTCCAGAAACGGCATTCAAGGAGCCAGGACCTTTTCTCCCTACACTGTCCATTGAGTTGTCCTCAAAACCAATATACATCCTGCTATATCTCCCACATGGAAAGTGCCAGGAGGGAGAAGTGGGGATTATGTTTAGACTTTCTCGGAACTGCTTCAAATCAACTAGATATCTTTGTGCTGTAAATCTCCCAACAGCCAAACGCAAAAGCAGCAAACATCTCGCTGTATGTCCCACATCCAAAGTGCCAAGAGAGAGCTTGCTCTCCCTGTCTTTGAGTACTGTTTTCACTGTCCCGGTTACCTCTTTGCTAACATTCTCTTCAGAGCTGCAGTGAAACCAGGAACCACGTGGAGAAGGCACCCACACTGAAAGTGCCTGGAGGGAACATTGGGGCTTCTTCTCAGTGTCTCTGACATAGGGTTTCACTGTCCCGGGAAAGTCTCTGCTAACACCCTGCAGAGCACTGTGCCCAATATACAGAAACGTCTTGCGGTATCTCCTACAGGGAAAGTGCCAGGAGGGAATTGTGGAGCTTGTTCTCAGTGTCTCTGAGAATTGCTCTGATTATGCCTGTGACCTCTTTGCTAAGACTCTCCAGAGAGACGTCCTCAAAACAAACACACATCTTGACATATCTCCCGCATTGATCGCAGTGTCTCCAGAAACGGCATTCAAGGAGCCAGGACCTTTTCTCCCTACACTGTCCATTGAGTTGTCCTCAAAATCAATATACATCCTGCTATATCTCCCACATGGAAAGTGCCAGGAGGGAGAAGTGGGGATTATGTTTAGACTTTCTCGGAACTGCTTCAAATCAACTAGATATCTTTGTGCTGTAAATCTCCCAACAGCCAAACGCAAAAGCAGCAAACATCTCGCTGTATGTCCCACATCCAAAGTGCCAAGAGAGAGCTTGCTCTCCCTGTCTTTGAGTACTGTTTTCACTGTCCCGGTTACCTCTTTGCTAACATTCTCTTCAGAGCTGCAGTGAAACCAGGAACCACGTGGAGAAGGCACCCAGACTGAAAGTGCCTGGAGGGAACATTGGGGCTTCTTCTCAGTGTCTCTGACATAGGGTTTCACTGTCCCGGGAAAGTCTCTGCTAACACCCTGCAGAGCACTGTGCCCAATATACAGAAACGTCTTGCGGTATCTCCTACAGGGAAAGTGCCAGGAGGGAATTGTGGAGCTTGTTCTCAGTGTCTCTGAGAATTGCTCTGATTATGCCTGTGACCTCTTTGCTAAGACTCTCCAGAGAGACGTCCTCAAAACAAACACACATCTTGACATATCTCCCGCATTGATCGCAGTGTCTCCAGAAACGGCATTCAAGGAGCCAGGACCTTTTCTCCCTACACTGTCCATTGAGTTGTCCTCAAAATCAATATACATCCTGCTATATCTCCCACATGGAAAGTGCCAGGAGGGAGAAGTGGGGATTATGTTTAGACTTTCTCGGAACTGCTTCAAATCAACTAGATATCTTTGTGCTGTAAATCTCCCAACAGCCAAACGCAAAAGCAGCAAACATCTCGCTGTATGTCCCACATCCAAAGTGCCAAGAGAGCGCTTGCTCTCCCTGTCTTTGAGTACTGTTTTCACTGTCCCGGTTACCTCTTTGCTAACATTCTCTTCAGAGCTGCAGTGAAACCAGGAACCACGTGGAGAAGGCACCCACACTGAAAGTGCCTGGACGGAACACTGGGGCTTCTTCTCAGTGTCTCTGACATAGGGTTTCACTGTCCCGCGAAAGTCTCTGCTAACACCGTGCAGAGCGCTGTGCCCAATATACAGAAATGTCTTGCGGTATCTCCTACAGGGGAAGTGCCAGGAGGGAATTGTCGAGCTTGTTCTCAGTGTCTCTGAGAATTGCTCTGATTATCCCTGTGACCTCTTTGCTAAGACTCTCCAGAGAGACGTCCTCAAAACAAACACACATCTTGACATATCTCCCGCATTGATCGCAGTGTCTCCAGAAACGGCATTCAAGGAGCCAGGACCTTTTCTCCCTACACTGTCCATTGAGTTGTCCTCAAAACCAATATACATCCTGCTATATCTCCCACATGGAAAGTGCCAGGAGGGAGAAGTGGGGATTATGTTTAGACTTTCTCGGAACTGCTTCAAATCAACTAGATATCTTTGTGCTGTAAATCTCCCAACAGCCAAACGCAAAAGCAGCAAACATCTCGCTGTATGTCCCACATCCAAAGTGCCAAGAGAGAGCTTGCTCTCCCTGTCTTTGAGTACTGTTTTCACTGTCCCGGTTACCTCTTTGCTAACATTCTCTTCAGAGCTGCAGTGAAACCAGGAACCACGTGGAGAAGGCACCCACACTGAAAGTGCCTGGAGGGAACATTGGGGCTTCTTCTCAGTGTCTCTGACATAGGGTTTCACTGTCCCGCGAAAGTCTCTGCTAACACCGTGCAGAGCGCTGTGCCCAATATACAGAAACGTCTTGCGGTATCTCCTACAGGGAAAGTGCCAGGAGGGAATTGTGGAGCTTGTTCTCAGTGTCTCTGAGAATTGCTCTGATTATGCCTGTGACCTCTTTGCTAAGATTCTCCAGAGAGACGTCCTCAAAGCAAACACACATCTTGACATATCTCCCGCATTGATCGCAATGTCTCCAGAAACGGCATTCAAGGAGCCAGGACCTTTTCTCCCTACACTGTCCATTGAGTTGTCCTCAAAATCAATATACATCCTGCTATATCTCCCACATGGAAAGTGCCAGGAGGGAGAAGTGGGGATTATGTTTAGACTTTCTCGGAACTGCTTCAAATCAACTAGATATCTTTGTGCTGTAAATCTCCCAACAGCCAAACGCAAAAGCAGCAAACATCTCGCTGTATGTCCCACATCCAAAGTGCCAAGAGAGAGCTTGCTCTCCCTGTCTTTGAGTACTGTTTTCACTGTCCCGGTTACCTCTTTGCTAACATTCTCTTCAGAGCTGCAGTGAAACCAGGAACCACGTGGAGAAGGCACCCACACTGAAAGTGCCTGGAGGGAACATTGGGGCTTCTTCTCAGTGTCTCTGACATAGGGTTTCACTGTCCCGGGAAAGTCTCTGCTAACACCCTGCAGAGCGCTGTGCCCAATATACAGAAACGTCTTGCGGTATCTCCTACAGGGAAAGTGCCAGGAGGGAATTGTGGAGCTTGTTCTCAGTGTCTCTGAGAATTGCTCTGATTATCCCTGTGACCTCTTTGCTAAGACTCTCCAGAGAGACGTCCTCAAAACAAACACACATCTTGACATATCTCCCGCATTGATCGCAGTGTCTCCAGAAACGGCATTCAAGGAGCCAGGACCTTTTCTCCCTACACTGTCCATTGAGTTGTCCTCAAAACCAATATACATCCTGCTATATCTCCCACATGGAAAGTGCCAGGAGGGAGAAGTGGGGATTATGTTTAGACTTTCTCGGAACTGCTTCAAATCAACTAGATATCTTTGTGCTGTAAATCTCCCAACAGCCAAACGCAAAAGCAGCAAACATCTCGCTGTATGTCCCACATCCAAAGTGCCAAGAGAGAGCTTGCTCTCCCTGTCTTTGAGTACTGTTTTCACTGTCCCGGTTACCTCTTTGCTAACATTCTCTTCAGAGCTGCAGTGAAACCAGGAACCACGTGGAGAAGGCACCCACACTGAAAGTGCCTGGAGGGAACATTGGGGCTTCTTCTCAGTGTCTCTGACATAGGGTTTCACTGTCCCGGGAAAGTCTCTGCTAACACCCTGCAGAGCGCTGTGCCCAATATACAGAAACGTCTTGCGGTATCTCCTACAGGGAAAGTGCCAGGAGGGAATTGTCGAGCTTGTTCTCAGTGTCTCTGAGAATTGCTCTGATTATGCCTGTGACCTCTTTGCTAAGACTCTCCAGAGAGACGTCCTCAAAACAAACACACATCTTGACATATCGCCCGCATTGATCGCAGTGTCTCCAGAAACGGCATTCAAGGAGCCAGGACCTTTTCTCCCTACACTGTCCATTGAGTTGTCCTCAAAACCAATATACATCCTGCTATATCTCCCACATGGAAAGTGCCAGGAGGGAGAAGTGGGGATTATGTTTAGACTTTCTCGGAACTGCTTCAAATCAACTAGATATCTTTGTGCTGTAAATCTCCCAACAGCCAAACGCAAAAGCAGCAAACATCTCGCTGTATGTCCCACATCCAAAGTGCCAAGAGAGAGCTTGCTCTCCCTGTCTTTGAGTACTGTTTTCACTGTCCCGGTTACCTCTTTGCTAACATTCTCTTCAGAGCTGCAGTGAAACCAGGAACCACGTGGAGAAGGCACCCACACTGAAAGTGCCTGGAGGGAACATTGGGGCTTCTTCTCAGTGTCTCTGACATAGGGTTTCACTGTCCCGGGAAAGTCTCTGCTAACACCGTGCAGAGCGCTGTGCCCAATATACAGAAACGTCTTGCGGTATCTCCTACAGGGAAAGTGCCAGGAGGGAATTGTGGAGCTTGTTCTCAGTGTCTCTGAGAATTGCTCTGATTATCCCTGTGACCTCTTTGCTAAGACTCTCCAGAGAGACGTCCTCAAAACAAACACACATCTTGACATATCTCCCGCATTGATCGCAGTGTCTCCAGAAACGGCATTCAAGGAGCCAGGACCTTTTCTCCCTACACTGTCCATTGAGTTGTCCTCAAAACCAATATACATCCTGCTATATCTCCCACATGGAAAGTGCCAGGAGGGAGAAGTGGGGATTATGTTTAGACTTTCTCGGAACTGCTTCAAATCAACTAGATATCTTTGTGCTGTAAATCTCCCAACAGCCAAACGCAAAAGCAGCAAACATCTCGCTGTATGTCCCACATCCAAAGTGCCAAGAGAGAGCTTGCTCTCCCTGTCTTTGAGTACTGTTTTCACTGTCCCGGTTACCTCTTTGCTAACATTCTCTTCAGAGCTGCAGTGAAACCAGGAACCACGTGGAGAAGGCACCCACACTGAAAGTGCCTGGACGGAACACTGGGGCTTCTTCTCAGTGTCTCTGACATAGGGTTTCACTGTCCCGCGAAAGTCTCTGCTAACACCGTGCAGAGCGCTGTGCCCAATATACAGAAACGTCTTGCGGTATCTCCTACAGGGAAAGTGCCAGGAGGGAATTGTGGAGCTTGTTCTCAGTGTCTCTGAGAATTGCTCTGATTATGCCTGTGACCTCTTTGCTAAGATTCTCCAGAGAGACGTCCTCAAAGCAAACACACATCTTGACATATCTCCCGCATTGATCGCAATGTCTCCAGAAACGGCATTCAAGGAGCCAGGACCTTTTCTCCCTACACTGTCCATTGAGTTGTCCTCAAAATCAATATACATCCTGCTATATCTCCCACATGGAAAGTGCCAGGAGGGAGAAGTGGGGATTATGTTTAGACTTTCTCGGAACTGCTTCAAATCAACTAGATATCTTTGTGCTGTAAATCTCCCAACAGCCAAACGCAAAAGCAGCAAACATCTCGCTGTATGTCCCACATCCAAAGTGCCAAGAGAGAGCTTGCTCTCCCTGTCTTTGAGTACTGTTTTCACTGTCCCGGTTACCTCTTTGCTAACATTCTCTTCAGAGCTGCAGTGAAACCAGGAACCACGTGGAGAAGGCACCCAGACTGAAAGTGCCTGGAGGGAACATTGGGGCTTCTTCTCAGTGTCTCTGACATAGGGTTTCACTGTCCCGCGAAAGTCTCTGCTAACACCGTGCAGAGCGCTGTGCCCAATATACAGAAACGTCTTGCGGTATCTCCTACAGGGAAAGTGCCAGGAGGGAATTGTCAAGCTTGTTCTCAGTGTCTCTGAGAATTGCTCTGATTATGCCTGTGACCTCTTTGCTAAGATTCTCCAGAGAGACGTCCTCAAAGCAAACACACATCTTGACATATCTCCCGCATTGATCGCAATGTCTCCAGAAACGGCATTCAAGGAGCCAGGACCTTTTCTCCCTACACTGTCCATTGAGTTGTCCTCAAAACCAATATACATCCTGCTATATCTCCCACATGGAAAGTGCCAGGAGGGAGAAGTGGGGATTATGTTTAGACTTTCTCGGAACTGCTTCAAATCAACTAGATATCTTTGTGCTGTAAATCTCCCAACAGCCAAACGCAAAAGCAGCAAACATCTCGCTGTATGTCCCACATCCAAAGTGCCAAGAGAGAGCTTGCTCTCCCTGTCTTTGAGTACTGTTTTCACTGTCCCGGTTACCTCTTTGCTAACATTCTCTTCAGAGCTGCAGTGAAACCAGGAACCACGTGGAGAAGGCACCCACACTGAAAGTGCCTGGAGGGAACATTGGGGCTTCTTCTCAGTGTCTCTGACATAGGGTTTCACTGTCCCGGGAAAGTCTCTGCTAACACCCTGCAGAGCGCTGTGCCCAATATACAGAAACGTCTTGCGGTATCTCCTACAGGGAAAGTGCCAGGAGGGAATTGTGGAGCTTGTTCTCAGTGTCTCTGAGAATTGCTCTGATTATGCCTGTGACCTCTTTGCTAAGACTCTCCAGAGAGACGTCCTCAAAACAAACACACATCTTGACATATCTCCCGCATTGATCGCAGTGTCTCCAGAAACGGCATTCAAGGAGCCAGGACCTTTTCTCCCTACACTGTCCATTGAGTTGTCCTCAAAATCAATATACATCCTGCTATATCTCCCACATGGAAAGTGCCAGGAGGGAGAAGTGGGGATTATGTTTAGACTTTCTCGGAACTGCTTCAAATCAACTAGATATCTTTGTGCTGTAAATCTCCCAACAGCCAAACGCAAAAGCAGCAAACATCTCGCTGTATGTCCCACATCCAAAGTGCCAAGAGAGCGCTTGCTCTCCCTGTCTTTGAGTACTGTTTTCACTGTCCCGGTTACCTCTTTGCTAACATTCTCTTCAGAGCTGCAGTGAAACCAGGAACCACGTGGAGAAGGCACCCACACTGAAAGTGCCTGGACGGAACACTGGGGCTTCTTCTCAGTGTCTCTGACATAGGGTTTCACTGTCCCGCGAAAGTCTCTGCTAACACCGTGCAGAGCGCTGTGCCCAATATACAGAAATGTCTTGCGGTATCTCCTACAGGGGAAGTGCCAGGAGGGAATTGTCGAGCTTGTTCTCAGTGTCTCTGAGATTTGCTCTGATTATCTGTGTGACCTCTTTGCTAAGACTCTCCAGAGAGACGTCCTCAAAACAAACACACATCTTGACATATCTCCCGCATTGATCGCAATGTCTCCAGAAACGGCATTCAAGGAGCCAGGACCTTTTCTCCCTACACTGTCCATTGAGTTGTCCTCAAAATCAATATACATCCTGCTATATCTCCCACATGGAAAGTGCCAGGAGGGAGAAGTGGGGATTATGTTTAGACTTTCTCGGAACTGCTTCAAATCAACTAGATATCTTTGTGCTGTAAATCTCCCAACAGCCAAACGCAAAAGCAGCAAACATCTCGCTGTATGTCCCACATCCAAAGTGCCAAGAGAGAGCTTGCTCTCCCTGTCTTTGAGTACTGTTTTCACTGTCCCGGTTACCTCTTTGCTAACATTCTCTTCAGAGCTGCAGTGAAACCAGGAACCACGTGGAGAAGGCACCCACACTGAAAGTGCCTGGAGGGAACACTGGGGCTTCTTCTCAGTGTCTCTGACATAGGGTTTCACTGTCCCGGGAAAGTCTCTGCTAACACCGTGCAGAGCGCTGTGCCCAATATACAGAAACGTCTTGCGGTATCTCCTACAGGGAAAGTGCCAGGAGGGAATTGTGGAGCTTGTTCTCAGTGTCTCTGAGAATTGCTCTGATTATCCCTGTGACCTCTTTGCTAAGACTCTCCAGAGAGACGTCCTCAAAACAAACACACATCTTGACATATCTCCCGCATTGATCGCAGTGTCTCCAGAAACGGCATTCAAGGAGCCAGGACCTTTTCTCCCTACACTGTCCATTGAGTTGTCCTCAAAACCAATATACATCCTGCTATATCTCCCACATGGAAAGTGCCAGGAGGGAGAAGTGGGGATTATGTTTAGACTTTCTCGGAACTGCTTCAAATCAACTAGATATCTTTGTGCTGTAAATCTCCCAACAGCCAAACGCAAAAGCAGCAAACATCTCGCTGTATGTCCCACATCCAAAGTGCCAAGAGAGAGCTTGCTCTCCCTGTCTTTGAGTACTGTTTTCACTGTCCCGGTTACCTCTTTGCTAACATTCTCTTCAGAGCTGCAGTGAAACCAGGAACCACGTGGAGAAGGCACCCACACTGAAAGTGCCTGGACGGAACACTGGGGCTTCTTCTCAGTGTCTCTGACATAGGGTTTCACTGTCCCGCGAAAGTCTCTGCTAACACCGTGCAGAGCGCTGTGCCCAATATACAGAAACGTCTTGCGGTATCTCCTACAGGGAAAGTGCCAGGAGGGAATTGTGGAGCTTGTTCTCAGTGTCTCTGAGAATTGCTCTGATTATGCCTGTGACCTCTTTGCTAAGATTCTCCAGAGAGACGTCCTCAAAGCAAACACACATCTTGACATATCTCCCGCATTGATCGCAATGTCTCCAGAAACGGCATTCAAGGAGCCAGGACCTTTTCTCCCTACACTGTCCATTGAGTTGTCCTCAAAATCAATATACATCCTGCTATATCTCCCACATGGAAAGTGCCAGGAGGGAGAAGTGGGGATTATGTTTAGACTTTCTCGGAACTGCTTCAAATCAACTAGATATCTTTGTGCTGTAAATCTCCCAACAGCCAAACGCAAAAGCAGCAAACATCTCGCTGTATGTCCCACATCCAAAGTGCCAAGAGAGAGCTTGCTCTCCCTGTCTTTGAGTACTGTTTTCACTGTCCCGGTTACCTCTTTGCTAACATTCTCTTCAGAGCTGCAGTGAAACCAGGAACCACGTGGAGAAGGCACCCAGACTGAAAGTGCCTGGAGGGAACATTGGGGCTTCTTCTCAGTGTCTCTGACATAGGGTTTCACTGTCCCGCGAAAGTCTCTGCTAACACCGTGCAGAGCGCTGTGCCCAATATACAGAAACGTCTTGCGGTATCTCCTACAGGGAAAGTGCCAGGAGGGAATTGTCAAGCTTGTTCTCAGTGTCTCTGAGAATTGCTCTGATTATGCCTGTGACCTCTTTGCTAAGATTCTCCAGAGAGACGTCCTCAAAGCAAACACACATCTTGACATATCTCCCGCATTGATCGCAATGTCTCCAGAAACGGCATTCAAGGAGCCAGGACCTTTTCTCCCTACACTGTCCATTGAGTTGTCCTCAAAACCAATATACATCCTGCTATATCTCCCACATGGAAAGTGCCAGGAGGGAGAAGTGGGGATTATGTTTAGACTTTCTCGGAACTGCTTCAAATCAACTAGATATCTTTGTGCTGTAAATCTCCCAACAGCCAAACGCAAAAGCAGCAAACATCTCGCTGTATGTCCCACATCCAAAGTGCCAAGAGAGAGCTTGCTCTCCCTGTCTTTGAGTACTGTTTTCACTGTCCCGGTTACCTCTTTGCTAACATTCTCTTCAGAGCTGCAGTGAAACCAGGAACCACGTGGAGAAGGCACCCACACTGAAAGTGCCTGGAGGGAACATTGGGGCTTCTTCTCAGTGTCTCTGACATAGGGTTTCACTGTCCCGGGAAAGTCTCTGCTAACACCCTGCAGAGCACTGTGCCCAATATACAGAAACGTCTTGCGGTATCTCCTACAGGGAAAGTGCCAGGAGGGAATTGTGGAGCTTGTTCTCAGTGTCTCTGAGAATTGCTCTGATTATGCCTGTGACCTCTTTGCTAAGACTCTCCAGAGAGACGTCCTCAAAACAAACACACATCTTGACATATCTCCCGCATTGATCGCAGTGTCTCCAGAAACGGCATTCAAGGAGCCAGGACCTTTTCTCCCTACACTGTCCATTGAGTTGTCCTCAAAATCAATATACATCCTGCTATATCTCCCACATGGAAAGTGCCAGGAGGGAGAAGTGGGGATTATGTTTAGACTTTCTCGGAACTGCTTCAAATCAACTAGATATCTTTGTGCTGTAAATCTCCCAACAGCCAAACGCAAAAGCAGCAAACATCTCGCTGTATGTCCCACATCCAAAGTGCCAAGAGAGAGCTTGCTCTCCCTGTCTTTGAGTACTGTTTTCACTGTCCCGGTTACCTCTTTGCTAACATTCTCTTCAGAGCTGCAGTGAAACCAGGAACCACGTGGAGAAGGCACCCAGACTGAAAGTGCCTGGAGGGAACATTGGGGCTTCTTCTCAGTGTCTCTGACATAGGGTTTCACTGTCCCGGGAAAGTCTCTGCTAACACCCTGCAGAGCACTGTGCCCAATATACAGAAACGTCTTGCGGTATCTCCTACAGGGAAAGTGCCAGGAGGGAATTGTGGAGCTTGTTCTCAGTGTCTCTGAGAATTGCTCTGATTATGCCTGTGACCTCTTTGCTAAGACTCTCCAGAGAGACGTCCTCAAAACAAACACACATCTTGACATATCTCCCGCATTGATCGCAGTGTCTCCAGAAACGGCATTCAAGGAGCCAGGACCTTTTCTCCCTACACTGTCCATTGAGTTGTCCTCAAAATCAATATACATCCTGCTATATCTCCCACATGGAAAGTGCCAGGAGGGAGAAGTGGGGATTATGTTTAGACTTTCTCGGAACTGCTTCAAATCAACTAGATATCTTTGTGCTGTAAATCTCCCAACAGCCAAACGCAAAAGCAGCAAACATCTCGCTGTATGTCCCACATCCAAAGTGCCAAGAGAGCGCTTGCTCTCCCTGTCTTTGAGTACTGTTTTCACTGTCCCGGTTACCTCTTTGCTAACATTCTCTTCAGAGCTGCAGTGAAACCAGGAACCACGTGGAGAAGGCACCCACACTGAAAGTGCCTGGACGGAACACTGGGGCTTCTTCTCAGTGTCTCTGACATAGGGTTTCACTGTCCCGCGAAAGTCTCTGCTAACACCGTGCAGAGCGCTGTGCCCAATATACAGAAATGTCTTGCGGTATCTCCTACAGGGGAAGTGCCAGGAGGGAATTGTCGAGCTTGTTCTCAGTGTCTCTGAGAATTGCTCTGATTATCCCTGTGACCTCTTTGCTAAGACTCTCCAGAGAGACGTCCTCAAAACAAACACACATCTTGACATATCTCCCGCATTGATCGCAGTGTCTCCAGAAACGGCATTCAAGGAGCCAGGACCTTTTCTCCCTACACTGTCCATTGAGTTGTCCTCAAAACCAATATACATCCTGCTATATCTCCCACATGGAAAGTGCCAGGAGGGAGAAGTGGGGATTATGTTTAGACTTTCTCGGAACTGCTTCAAATCAACTAGATATCTTTGTGCTGTAAATCTCCCAACAGCCAAACGCAAAAGCAGCAAACATCTCGCTGTATGTCCCACATCCAAAGTGCCAAGAGAGCGCTTGCTCTCCCTGTCTTTGAGTACTGTTTTCACTGTCCCGGTTACCTCTTTGCTAACATTCTCTTCAGAGCTGCAGTGAAACCAGGAACCACGTGGAGAAGGCACCCACACTGAAAGTGCCTGGACGGAACACTGGGGCTTCTTCTCAGTGTCTCTGACATAGGGTTTCACTGTCCCGCGAAAGTCTCTGCTAACACCGTGCAGAGCGCTGTGCCCAATATACAGAAATGTCTTGCGGTATCTCCTACAGGGGAAGTGCCAGGAGGGAATTGTCGAGCTTGTTCTCAGTGTCTCTGAGATTTGCTCTGATTATCTGTGTGACCTCTTTGCTAAGACTCTCCAGAGAGACGTCCTCAAAACAAACACACATCTTGACATATCTCCCGCATTGATCGCAATGTCTCCAGAAACGGCATTCAAGGAGCCAGGACCTTTTCTCCCTACACTGTCCATTGAGTTGTCCTCAAAATCAATATACATCCTGCTATATCTCCCACATGGAAAGTGCCAGGAGGGAGAAGTGGGGATTATGTTTAGACTTTCTCGGAACTGCTTCAAATCAACTAGATATCTTTGTGCTGTAAATCTCCCAACAGCCAAACGCAAAAGCAGCAAACATCTCGCTGTATGTCCCACATCCAAAGTGCCAAGAGAGAGCTTGCTCTCCCTGTCTTTGAGTACTGTTTTCACTGTCCCGGTTACCTCTTTGCTAACATTCTCTTCAGAGCTGCAGTGAAACCAGGAACCACGTGGAGAAGGCACCCACACTGAAAGTGCCTGGAGGGAACACTGGGGCTTCTTCTCAGTGTCTCTGACATAGGGTTTCACTGTCCCGGGAAAGTCTCTGCTAACACCGTGCAGAGCGCTGTGCCCAATATACAGAAACGTCTTGCGGTATCTCCTACAGGGAAAGTGCCAGGAGGGAATTGTGGAGCTTGTTCTCAGTGTCTCTGAGAATTGCTCTGATTATCCCTGTGACCTCTTTGCTAAGACTCTCCAGAGAGACGTCCTCAAAACAAACACACATCTTGACATATCTCCCGCATTGATCGCAGTGTCTCCAGAAACGGCATTCAAGGAGCCAGGACCTTTTCTCCCTACACTGTCCATTGAGTTGTCCTCAAAACCAATATACATCCTGCTATATCTCCCACATGGAAAGTGCCAGGAGGGAGAAGTGGGGATTATGTTTAGACTTTCTCGGAACTGCTTCAAATCAACTAGATATCTTTGTGCTGTAAATCTCCCAACAGCCAAACGCAAAAGCAGCAAACATCTCGCTGTATGTCCCACATCCAAAGTGCCAAGAGAGAGCTTGCTCTCCCTGTCTTTGAGTACTGTTTTCACTGTCCCGGTTACCTCTTTGCTAACATTCTCTTCAGAGCTGCAGTGAAACCAGGAACCACGTGGAGAAGGCACCCACACTGAAAGTGCCTGGACGGAACACTGGGGCTTCTTCTCAGTGTCTCTGACATAGGGTTTCACTGTCCCGCGAAAGTCTCTGCTAACACCGTGCAGAGCGCTGTGCCCAATATACAGAAACGTCTTGCGGTATCTCCTACAGGGAAAGTGCCAGGAGGGAATTGTGGAGCTTGTTCTCAGTGTCTCTGAGAATTGCTCTGATTATGCCTGTGACCTCTTTGCTAAGATTCTCCAGAGAGACGTCCTCAAAGCAAACACACATCTTGACATATCTCCCGCATTGATCGCAGTGTCTCCAGAAACGGCATTCAAGGAGCCAGGACCTTTTCTCCCTACACTGTCCATTGAGTTGTCCTCAAAATCAATATACATCCTGCTATATCTCCCACATGGAAAGTGCCAGGAGGGAGAAGTGGGGATTATGTTTAGACTTTCTCGGAACTGCTTCAAATCAACTAGATATCTTTGTGCTGTAAATCTCCCAACAGCCAAACGCAAAAGCAGCAAACATCTCGCTGTATGTCCCACATCCAAAGTGCCAAGAGAGAGCTTGCTCTCCCTGTCTTTGAGTACTGTTTTCACTGTCCCGGTTACCTCTTTGCTAACATTCTCTTCAGAGCTGCAGTGAAACCAGGAACCACGTGGAGAAGGCACCCACACTGAAAGTGCCTGGAGGGAACATTGGGGCTTCTTCTCAGTGTCTCTGACATAGGGTTTCACTGTCCCGGGAAAGTCTCTGCTAACACCCTGCAGAGCACTGTGCCCAATATACAGAAACGTCTTGCGGTATCTCCTACAGGGAAAGTGCCAGGAGGGAATTGTGGAGCTTGTTCTCAGTGTCTCTGAGAATTGCTCTGATTATGCCTGTGACCTCTTTGCTAAGACTCTCCAGAGAGACGTCCTCAAAACAAACACACATCTTGACATATCTCCCGCATTGATCGCAGTGTCTCCAGAAACGGCATTCAAGGAGCCAGGACCTTTTCTCCCTACACTGTCCATTGAGTTGTCCTCAAAATCAATATACATCCTGCTATATCTCCCACATGGAAAGTGCCAGGAGGGAGAAGTGGGGATTATGTTTAGACTTTCTCGGAACTGCTTCAAATCAACTAGATATCTTTGTGCTGTAAATCTCCCAACAGCCAAACGCAAAAGCAGCAAACATCTCGCTGTATGTCCCACATCCAAAGTGCCAAGAGAGCGCTTGCTCTCCCTGTCTTTGAGTACTGTTTTCACTGTCCCGGTTACCTCTTTGCTAACATTCTCTTCAGAGCTGCAGTGAAACCAGGAACCACGTGGAGAAGGCACCCACACTGAAAGTGCCTGGACGGAACACTGGGGCTTCTTCTCAGTGTCTCTGACATAGGGTTTCACTGTCCCGCGAAAGTCTCTGCTAACACCCTGCAGAGCGCTGTGCCCAATATACAGAAACGTCTTGCGGTATCTCCTACAGGGAAAGTGCCAGGAGGGAATTGTCGAGCTTGTTCTCAGTGTCTCTGAGAATTGCTCTGATTATGCCTGTGACCTCTTTGCTAAGATTCTCCAGAGAGACGTCCTCAAAGCAAACACACATCTTGACATATCTCCCGCATTGATCGCAATGTCTCCAGAAACGGCATTCAAGGAGCCAGGACCTTTTCTCCCTACACTGTCCATTGAGTTGTCCTCAAAATCAATATACATCCTGCTATATCTCCCACATGGAAAGTGCCAGGAGGGAGAAGTGGGGATTATGTTTAGACTTTCTCGGAACTGCTTCAAATCAACTAGATATCTTTGTGCTGTAAATCTCCCAACAGCCAAACGCAAAAGCAGCAAACATCTCGCTGTATGTCCCACATCCAAAGTGCCAAGAGAGAGCTTGCTCTCCCTGTCTTTGAGTACTGTTTTCACTGTCCCGGTTACCTCTTTGCTAACATTCTCTTCAGAGCTGCAGTGAAACCAGGAACCACGTGGAGAAGGCACCCAGACTGAAAGTGCCTGGAGGGAACATTGGGGCTTCTTCTCAGTGTCTCTGACATAGGGTTTCACTGTCCCGCGAAAGTCTCTGCTAACACCGTGCAGAGCGCTGTGCCCAATATACAGAAACGTCTTGCGGTATCTCCTACAGGGAAAGTGCCAGGAGGGAATTGTCAAGCTTGTTCTCAGTGTCTCTGAGAATTGCTCTGATTATGCCTGTGACCTCTTTGCTAAGATTCTCCAGAGAGACGTCCTCAAAGCAAACACACATCTTGACATATCTCCCGCATTGATCGCAATGTCTCCAGAAACGGCATTCAAGGAGCCAGGACCTTTTCTCCCTACACTGTCCATTGAGTTGTCCTCAAAACCAATATACATCCTGCTATATCTCCCACATGGAAAGTGCCAGGAGGGAGAAGTGGGGATTATGTTTAGACTTTCTCGGAACTGCTTCAAATCAACTAGATATCTTTGTGCTGTAAATCTCCCAACAGCCAAACGCAAAAGCAGCAAACATCTCGCTGTATGTCCCACATCCAAAGTGCCAAGAGAGAGCTTGCTCTCCCTGTCTTTGAGTACTGTTTTCACTGTCCCGGTTACCTCTTTGCTAACATTCTCTTCAGAGCTGCAGTGAAACCAGGAACCACGTGGAGAAGGCACCCACACTGAAAGTGCCTGGAGGGAACATTGGGGCTTCTTCTCAGTGTCTCTGACATAGGGTTTCACTGTCCCGGGAAAGTCTCTGCTAACACTCTGCAGAGCACTGTGCCCAATATACAGAAACGTCTTGCGGTATCTCCTACAGGGAAAGTGCCAGGAGGGAATTGTGGAGCTTGTTCTCAGTGTCTCTGAGAATTGCTCTGATTATCCCTGTGACCTCTTTGCTAAGACTCTCCAGAGAGACGTCCTCAAAACAAACACACATCTTGACATATCTCCCGCATTGATCGCAGTGTCTCCAGAAACGGCATTCAAGGAGCCAGGACCTTTTCTCCCTACACTGTCCATTGAGTTGTCCTCAAAATCAATATACATCCTGCTATATCTCCCACATGGAAAGTGCCAGGAGGGAGAAGTGGGGATTATGTTTAGACTTTCTCGGAACTGCTTCAAATCAACTAGATATCTTTGTGCTGTAAATCTCCCAACAGCCAAACGCAAAAGCAGCAAACATCTCGCTGTATGTCCCACATCCAAAGTGCCAAGAGAGAGCTTGCTCTCCCTGTCTTTGAGTACTGTTTTCACTGTCCCGGTTACCTCTTTGCTAACATTCTCTTCAGAGCTGCAGTGAAACCAGGAACCACGTGGAGAAGGCACCCACACTGAAAGTGCCTGGAGGGAACATTGGGGCTTCTTCTCAGTGTCTCTGACATAGGGTTTCACTGTCCCGGGAAAGTCTCTGCTAACACCCTGCAGAGCACTGTGCCCAATATACAGAAACGTCTTGCGGTATCTCCTACAGGGAAAGTGCCAGGAGGGAATTGTGGAGCTTGTTCTCAGTGTCTCTGAGAATTGCTCTGATTATGCCTGTGACCTCTTTGCTAAGACTCTCCAGAGAGACGTCCTCAAAACAAACACACATCTTGACATATCTCCCGCATTGATCGCAGTGTCTCCAGAAACGGCATTCAAGGAGCCAGGACCTTTTCTCCCTACACTGTCCATTGAGTTGTCCTCAAAATCAATATACATCCTGCTATATCTCCCACATGGAAAGTGCCAGGAGGGAGAAGTGGGGATTATGTTTAGACTTTCTCGGAACTGCTTCAAATCAACTAGATATCTTTGTGCTGTAAATCTCCCAACAGCCAAACGCAAAAGCAGCAAACATCTCGCTGTATGTCCCACATCCAAAGTGCCAAGAGAGCGCTTGCTCTCCCTGTCTTTGAGTACTGTTTTCACTGTCCCGGTTACCTCTTTGCTAACATTCTCTTCAGAGCTGCAGTGAAACCAGGAACCACGTGGAGAAGGCACCCACACTGAAAGTGCCTGGACGGAACACTGGGGCTTCTTCTCAGTGTCTCTGACATAGGGTTTCACTGTCCCGCGAAAGTCTCTGCTAACACCGTGCAGAGCGCTGTGCCCAATATACAGAAATGTCTTGCGGTATCTCCTACAGGGGAAGTGCCAGGAGGGAATTGTCGAGCTTGTTCTCAGTGTCTCTGAGAATTGCTCTGATTATCCCTGTGACCTCTTTGCTAAGACTCTCCAGAGAGACGTCCTCAAAACAAACACACATCTTGACATATCTCCCGCATTGATCGCAGTGTCTCCAGAAACGGCATTCAAGGAGCCAGGACCTTTTCTCCCTACACTGTCCATTGAGTTGTCCTCAAAACCAATATACATCCTGCTATATCTCCCACATGGAAAGTGCCAGGAGGGAGAAGTGGGGATTATGTTTAGACTTTCTCGGAACTGCTTCAAATCAACTAGATATCTTTGTGCTGTAAATCTCCCAACAGCCAAACGCAAAAGCAGCAAACATCTCGCTGTATGTCCCACATCCAAAGTGCCAAGAGAGCGCTTGCTCTCCCTGTCTTTGAGTACTGTTTTCACTGTCCCGGTTACCTCTTTGCTAACATTCTCTTCAGAGCTGCAGTGAAACCAGGAACCACGTGGAGAAGGCACCCACACTGAAAGTGCCTGGACGGAACACTGGGGCTTCTTCTCAGTGTCTCTGACATAGGGTTTCACTGTCCCGCGAAAGTCTCTGCTAACACCGTGCAGAGCGCTGTGCCCAATATACAGAAATGTCTTGCGGTATCTCCTACAGGGGAAGTGCCAGGAGGGAATTGTCGAGCTTGTTCTCAGTGTCTCTGAGATTTGCTCTGATTATCTGTGTGACCTCTTTGCTAAGACTCTCCAGAGAGACGTCCTCAAAACAAACACACATCTTGACATATCTCCCGCATTGATCGCAATGTCTCCAGAAACGGCATTCAAGGAGCCAGGACCTTTTCTCCCTACACTGTCCATTGAGTTGTCCTCAAAATCAATATACATCCTGCTATATCTCCCACATGGAAAGTGCCAGGAGGGAGAAGTGGGGATTATGTTTAGACTTTCTCGGAACTGCTTCAAATCAACTAGATATCTTTGTGCTGTAAATCTCCCAACAGCCAAACGCAAAAGCAGCAAACATCTCGCTGTATGTCCCACATCCAAAGTGCCAAGAGAGAGCTTGCTCTCCCTGTCTTTGAGTACTGTTTTCACTGTCCCGGTTACCTCTTTGCTAACATTCTCTTCAGAGCTGCAGTGAAACCAGGAACCACGTGGAGAAGGCACCCACACTGAAAGTGCCTGGAGGGAACACTGGGGCTTCTTCTCAGTGTCTCTGACATAGGGTTTCACTGTCCCGGGAAAGTCTCTGCTAACACCGTGCAGAGCGCTGTGCCCAATATACAGAAACGTCTTGCGGTATCTCCTACAGGGAAAGTGCCAGGAGGGAATTGTGGAGCTTGTTCTCAGTGTCTCTGAGAATTGCTCTGATTATCCCTGTGACCTCTTTGCTAAGACTCTCCAGAGAGACGTCCTCAAAACAAACACACATCTTGACATATCTCCCGCATTGATCGCAGTGTCTCCAGAAACGGCATTCAAGGAGCCAGGACCTTTTCTCCCTACACTGTCCATTGAGTTGTCCTCAAAACCAATATACATCCTGCTATATCTCCCACATGGAAAGTGCCAGGAGGGAGAAGTGGGGATTATGTTTAGACTTTCTCGGAACTGCTTCAAATCAACTAGATATCTTTGTGCTGTAAATCTCCCAACAGCCAAACGCAAAAGCAGCAAACATCTCGCTGTATGTCCCACATCCAAAGTGCCAAGAGAGAGCTTGCTCTCCCTGTCTTTGAGTACTGTTTTCACTGTCCCGGTTACCTCTTTGCTAACATTCTCTTCAGAGCTGCAGTGAAACCAGGAACCACGTGGAGAAGGCACCCACACTGAAAGTGCCTGGACGGAACACTGGGGCTTCTTCTCAGTGTCTCTGACATAGGGTTTCACTGTCCCGCGAAAGTCTCTGCTAACACCGTGCAGAGCGCTGTGCCCAATATACAGAAACGTCTTGCGGTATCTCCTACAGGGAAAGTGCCAGGAGGGAATTGTGGAGCTTGTTCTCAGTGTCTCTGAGAATTGCTCTGATTATGCCTGTGACCTCTTTGCTAAGATTCTCCAGAGAGACGTCCTCAAAGCAAACACACATCTTGACATATCTCCCGCATTGATCGCAATGTCTCCAGAAACGGCATTCAAGGAGCCAGGACCTTTTCTCCCTACACTGTCCATTGAGTTGTCCTCAAAATCAATATACATCCTGCTATATCTCCCACATGGAAAGTGCCAGGAGGGAGAAGTGGGGATTATGTTTAGACTTTCTCGGAACTGCTTCAAATCAACTAGATATCTTTGTGCTGTAAATCTCCCAACAGCCAAACGCAAAAGCAGCAAACATCTCGCTGTATGTCCCACATCCAAAGTGCCAAGAGAGAGCTTGCTCTCCCTGTCTTTGAGTACTGTTTTCACTGTCCCGGTTACCTCTTTGCTAACATTCTCTTCAGAGCTGCAGTGAAACCAGGAACCACGTGGAGAAGGCACCCACACTGAAAGTGCCTGGAGGGAACATTGGGGCTTCTTCTCAGTGTCTCTGACATAGGGTTTCACTGTCCCGGGAAAGTCTCTGCTAACACCCTGCAGAGCACTGTGCCCAATATACAGAAACGTCTTGCGGTATCTCCTACAGGGAAAGTGCCAGGAGGGAATTGTGGAGCTTGTTCTCAGTGTCTCTGAGAATTGCTCTGATTATGCCTGTGACCTCTTTGCTAAGACTCTCCAGAGAGACGTCCTCAAAACAAACACACATCTTGACATATCTCCCGCATTGATCGCAGTGTCTCCAGAAACGGCATTCAAGGAGCCAGGACCTTTTCTCCCTACACTGTCCATTGAGTTGTCCTCAAAATCAATATACATCCTGCTATATCTCCCACATGGAAAGTGCCAGGAGGGAGAAGTGGGGATTATGTTTAGACTTTCTCGGAACTGCTTCAAATCAACTAGATATCTTTGTGCTGTAAATCTCCCAACAGCCAAACGCAAAAGCAGCAAACATCTCGCTGTATGTCCCACATCCAAAGTGCCAAGAGAGCGCTTGCTCTCCCTGTCTTTGAGTACTGTTTTCACTGTCCCGGTTACCTCTTTGCTAACATTCTCTTCAGAGCTGCAGTGAAACCAGGAACCACGTGGAGAAGGCACCCACACTGAAAGTGCCTGGACGGAACACTGGGGCTTCTTCTCAGTGTCTCTGACATAGGGTTTCACTGTCCCGCGAAAGTCTCTGCTAACACCGTGCAGAGCGCTGTGCCCAATATACAGAAATGTCTTGCGGTATCTCCTACAGGGGAAGTGCCAGGAGGGAATTGTCGAGCTTGTTCTCAGTGTCTCTGAGAATTGCTCTGATTATCCCTGTGACCTCTTTGCTAAGACTCTCCAGAGAGACGTCCTCAAAACAAACACACATCTTGAGATATCTCCCGCATTGATCGCAGTGTCTCCAGAAACGGCATTCAAGGAGCCAGGACCTTTTCTCCCTACACTGTCCATTGAGTTGTCCTCAAAACCAATATACATCCTGCTATATCTCCCACATGGAAAGTGCCAGGAGGGAGAAGTGGGGATTATGTTTAGACTTTCTCGGAACTGCTTCAAATCAACTAGATATCTTTGTGCTGTAAATCTCCCAACAGCCAAACGCAAAAGCAGCAAACATCTCGCTGTATGTCCCACATCCAAAGTGCCAAGAGAGCGCTTGCTCTCCCTGTCTTTGAGTACTGTTTTCACTGTCCCGGTTACCTCTTTGCTAACATTCTCTTCAGAGCTGCAGTGAAACCAGGAACCACGTGGAGAAGGCACCCACACTGAAAGTGCCTGGACGGAACACTGGGGCTTCTTCTCAGTGTCTCTGACATAGGGTTTCACTGTCCCGCGAAAGTCTCTGCTAACACCGTGCAGAGCGCTGTGCCCAATATACAGAAATGTCTTGCGGTATCTCCTACAGGGGAAGTGCCAGGAGGGAATTGTCGAGCTTGTTCTCAGTGTCTCTGAGAATTGCTCTGATTATGCCTGTGACCTCTTTGCTAAGACTCTCCAGAGAGACGTCCTCAAAACAAACACACATCTTGACATATCTCCCGCATTGATCGCAGTGTCTCCAGAAACGGCATTCAAGGAGCCAGGACCTTTTCTCCCTACACTGTCCATTGAGTTGTCCTCAAAACCAATATACATCCTGCTATATCTCCCACATGGAAAGTGCCAGGAGGGAGAAGTGGGGATTATGTTTAGACTTTCTCGGAACTGCTTCAAATCAACTAGATATCTTTGTGCTGTAAATCTCCCAACAGCCAAACGCAAAAGCAGCAAACATCTCGCTGTATGTCCCACATCCAAAGTGCCAAGAGAGAGCTTGCTCTCCCTGTCTTTGAGTACTGTTTTCACTGTCCCGGTTACCTCTTTGCTAACATTCTCTTCAGAGCTGCAGTGAAACCAGGAACCACGTGGAGAAGGCACCCACACTGAAAGTGCCTGGAGGGAACATTGGGGCTTCTTCTCAGTGTCTCTGACATAGGGTTTCACTGTCCCGCGAAAGTCTCTGCTAACACCGTGCAGAGCGCTGTGCCCAATATACAGAAACGTCTTGCGGTATCTCCTACAGGGAAAGTGCCAGGAGGGAATTGTGGAGCTTGTTCTCAGTGTCTCTGAGAATTGCTCTGATTATGCCTGTGACCTCTTTGCTAAGATTCTCCAGAGAGACGTCCTCAAAGCAAACACACATCTTGACATATCTCCCGCATTGATCGCAATGTCTCCAGAAACGGCATTCAAGGAGCCAGGACCTTTTCTCCCTACACTGTCCATTGAGTTGTCCTCAAAATCAATATACATCCTGCTATATCTCCCACATGGAAAGTGCCAGGAGGGAGAAGTGGGGATTATGTTTAGACTTTCTCGGAACTGCTTCAAATCAACTAGATATCTTTGTGCTGTAAATCTCCCAACAGCCAAACGCAAAAGCAGCAAACATCTCGCTGTATGTCCCACATCCAAAGTGCCAAGAGAGAGCTTGCTCTCCCTGTCTTTGAGTACTGTTTTCACTGTCCCGGTTACCTCTTTGCTAACATTCTCTTCAGAGCTGCAGTGAAACCAGGAACCACGTGGAGAAGGCACCCACACTGAAAGTGCCTGGAGGGAACATTGGGGCTTCTTCTCAGTGTCTCTGACATAGGGTTTCACTGTCCCGGGAAAGTCTCTGCTAACACCCTGCAGAGCGCTGTGCCCAATATACAGAAACGTCTTGCGGTATCTCCTACAGGGAAAGTGCCAGGAGGGAATTGTGGAGCTTGTTCTCAGTGTCTCTGAGAATTGCTCTGATTATCCCTGTGACCTCTTTGCTAAGACTCTCCAGAGAGACGTCCTCAAAACAAACACACATCTTGACATATCTCCCGCATTGATCGCAGTGTCTCCAGAAACGGCATTCAAGGAGCCAGGACCTTTTCTCCCTACACTGTCCATTGAGTTGTCCTCAAAACCAATATACATCCTGCTATATCTCCCACATGGAAAGTGCCAGGAGGGAGAAGTGGGGATTATGTTTAGACTTTCTCGGAACTGCTTCAAATCAACTAGATATCTTTGTGCTGTAAATCTCCCAACAGCCAAACGCAAAAGCAGCAAACATCTCGCTGTATGTCCCACATCCAAAGTGCCAAGAGAGAGCTTGCTCTCCCTGTCTTTGAGTACTGTTTTCACTGTCCCGGTTACCTCTTTGCTAACATTCTCTTCAGAGCTGCAGTGAAACCAGGAACCACGTGGAGAAGGCACCCACACTGAAAGTGCCTGGAGGGAACACTGGGGCTTCTTCTCAGTGTCTCTGACATAGGGTTTCACTGTCCCGCGAAAGTCTCTGCTAACACCGTGCAGAGCGCTGTGCCCAATATACAGAAATGTCTTGCGGTATCTCCTACAGGGGAAGTGCCAGGAGGGAATTGTCGAGCTTGTTCTCAGTGTCTCTGAGAATTGCTCTGATTATCCCTGTGACCTCTTTGCTAAGACTCTCCAGAGAGACGTCCTCAAAACAAACACACATCTTGACATATCTCCCGCATTGATCGCAGTGTCTCCAGAAACGGCATTCAAGGAGCCAGGACCTTTTCTCCCTACACTGTCCATTGAGTTGTCCTCAAAACCAATATACATCCTGCTATATCTCCCACATGGAAAGTGCCAGGAGGGAGAAGTGGGGATTATGTTTAGACTTTCTCGGAACTGCTTCAAATCAACTAGATATCTTTGTGCTGTAAATCTCCCAACAGCCAAACGCAAAAGCAGCAAACATCTCGCTGTATGTCCCACATCCAAAGTGCCAAGAGAGAGCTTGCTCTCCCTGTCTTTGAGTACTGTTTTCACTGTCCCGGTTACCTCTTTGCTAACATTCTCTTCAGAGCTGCAGTGAAACCAGGAACCACGTGGAGAAGGCACCCACACTGAAAGTGCCTGGAGGGAACATTGGGGCTTCTTCTCAGTGTCTCTGACATAGGGTTTCACTGTCCCGGGAAAGTCTCTGCTAACACCCTGCAGAGCGCTGTGCCCAATATACAGAAACGTCTTGCGGTATCTCCTACAGGGAAAGTGCCAGGAGGGAATTGTGGAGCTTGTTCTCAGTGTCTCTGAGAATTGCTCTGATTATGCCTGTGACCTCTTTGCTAAGACTCTCCAGAGAGACGTCCTCAAAACAAACACACATCTTGACATATCTCCCGCATTGATCGCAGTGTCTCCAGAAACGGCATTCAAGGAGCCAGGACCTTTTCTCCCTACACTGTCCATTGAGTTGTCCTCAAAATCAATATACATCCTGCTATATCTCCCACATGGAAAGTGCCAGGAGGGAGAAGTGGGGATTATGTTTAGACTTTCTCGGAACTGCTTCAAATCAACTAGATATCTTTGTGCTGTAAATCTCCCAACAGCCAAACGCAAAAGCAGCAAACATCTCGCTGTATGTCCCACATCCAAAGTGCCAAGAGAGCGCTTGCTCTCCCTGTCTTTGAGTACTGTTTTCACTGTCCCGGTTACCTCTTTGCTAACATTCTCTTCAGAGCTGCAGTGAAACCAGGAACCACGTGGAGAAGGCACCCACACTGAAAGTGCCTGGAGGGAACACTGGGGCTTCTTCTCAGTGTCTCTGACATAGGGTTTCACTGTCCCGCGAAAGTCTCTGCTAACACCGTGCAGAGCGCTGTGCCCAATATACAGAAACGTCTTGCGGTATCTCCTACAGGGAAAGTGCCAGGAGGGAATTGTGGAGCTTGTTCTCAGTGTCTCTGAGAATTGCTCTGATTATCCCTGTGACCTCTTTGCTAAGACTCTCCAGAGAGACGTCCTCAAAACAAACACACATCTTGACATATCTCCCGCATTGATCGCAGTGTCTCCAGAAACGGCATTCAAGGAGCCAGGACCTTTTCTCCCTACACTGTCCATTGAGTTGTCCTCAAAACCAATATACATCCTGCTATATCTCCCACATGGAAAGTGCCAGGAGGGAGAAGTGGGGATTATGTTTAGACTTTCTCGGAACTGCTTCAAATCAACTAGATATCTTTGTGCTGTAAATCTCCCAACAGCCAAACGCAAAAGCAGCAAACATCTCGCTGTATGTCCCACATCCAAAGTGCCAAGAGAGAGCTTGCTCTCCCTGTCTTTGAGTACTGTTTTCACTGTCCCGGTTACCTCTTTGCTAACATTCTCTTCAGAGCTGCAGTGAAACCAGGAACCACGTGGAGAAGGCACCCACACTGAAAGTGCCTGGAGGGAACATTGGGGCTTCTTCTCAGTGTCTCTGACATAGGGTTTCACTGTCCCGGGAAAGTCTCTGCTAACACCCTGCAGAGCGCTGTGCCCAATATACAGAAACGTCTTGCGGTATCTCCTACAGGGAAAGTGCCAGGAGGGAATTGTCGAGCTTGTTCTCAGTGTCTCTGAGAATTGCTCTGATTATGCCTGTGACCTCTTTGCTAAGACTCTCCAGAGAGACGTCCTCAAAACAAACACACATCTTGACATATCGCCCGCATTGATCGCAGTGTCTCCAGAAACGGCATTCAAGGAGCCAGGACCTTTTCTCCCTACACTGTCCATTGAGTTGTCCTCAAAACCAATATACATCCTGCTATATCTCCCACATGGAAAGTGCCAGGAGGGAGAAGTGGGGATTATGTTTAGACTTTCTCGGAACTGCTTCAAATCAACTAGATATCTTTGTGCTGTAAATCTCCCAACAGCCAAACGCAAAAGCAGCAAACATCTCGCTGTATGTCCCACATCCAAAGTGCCAAGAGAGCGCTTGCTCTCCCTGTGTTTGAGTACTGTTTTCACTGTCCCGGTTACCTCTTTGCTAACATTCTCTTCAGAGCTGCAGTGAAACCAGGAACCACGTGGAGAAGGCACCCACACTGAAAGTGCCTGGAGGGAACATTGGGGCTTCTTCTCAGTGTCTCTGACATAGGGTTTCACTGTCCCGGGAAAGTCTCTGCTAACACCGTGCAGAGCGCTGTGCCCAATATACAGAAACGTCTTGCGGTATCTCCTACAGGGAAAGTGCCAGGAGGGAATTGTGGAGCTTGTTCTCAGTGTCTCTGAGAATTGCTCTGATTATCCCTGTGACCTCTTTGCTAAGACTCTCCAGAGAGACGTCCTCAAAACAAACACACATCTTGAGATATCTCCCGCATTGATCGCAGTGTCTCCAGAAACGGCATTCAAGGAGCCAGGACCTTTTCTCCCTACACTGTCCATTGAGTTGTCCTCAAAACCAATATACATCCTGCTATATCTCCCACATGGAAAGTGCCAGGAGGGAGAAGTGGGGATTATGTTTAGACTTTCTCGGAACTGCTTCAAATCAACTAGATATCTTTGTGCTGTAAATCTCCCAACAGCCAAACGCAAAAGCAGCAAACATCTCGCTGTATGTCCCACATCCAAAGTGCCAAGAGAGAGCTTGCTCTCCCTGTCTTTGAGTACTGTTTTCACTGTCCCGGTTACCTCTTTGCTAACATTCTCTTCAGAGCTGCAGTGAAACCAGGAACCACGTGGAGAAGGCACCCACACTGAAAGTGCCTGGAGGGAACATTGGGGCTTCTTCTCAGTGTCTCTGACATAGGGTTTCACTGTCCCGGGAAAGTCTCTGCTAACACCCTGCAGAGCGCTGTGCCCAATATACAGAAACGTCTTGCGGTATCTCCTACAGGGAAAGTGCCAGGAGGGAATTGTGGAGCTTGTTCTCAGTGTCTCTGAGAATTGCTCTGATTATCCCTGTGACCTCTTTGCTAAGACCCTCCAGAGAGACGTCCTCAAAACAAACACACATCTTGACATATCTCCCGCATTGATCGCAATGTCTCCAGAAACGGCATTCAAGGAGCCAGGACCTTTTCTCCCTACACTGTCCATTGAGTTGTCCTCAAAACCAATATACATCCTGCTATATCTCCCACATGGAAAGTGCCAGGAGGGAGAAGTGGGGATTATGTTTAGACTTTCTCGGAACTGCTTCAAATCAACTAGATAGCTTTGTGCTGTAAATCTCCCAACAGCCAAACGCAAAAGCAGCAAACATCTCGCTGTATGTCCCACATCCAAAGTGCCAAGAGAGAGCTTGCTCTCCCTGTCTTTGAGTACTGTTTTCACTGTCCCGGTTACCTCTTTGCTAACATTCTCTTCAGAGCTGCAGTGAAACCAGGAACCACGTGGAGAAGGCACCCACACTGAAAGTGCCTGGAGGGAACATTGGGGCTTCTTCTCAGTGTCTCTGACATAGGGTTTCACTGTCCCGGGAAAGTCTCTGCTAACACCCTGCAGAGCGCTGTGCCCAATATACAGAAACGTCTTGCGGTATCTCCTACAGGGAAAGTGCCAGGAGGGAATTGTGGAGCTTGTTCTCAGTGTCTCTGAGAATTGCTCTGATTATCCCTGTGACCTCTTTGCTAAGACCCTCCAGAGAGACGTCCTCAAAACAAACACACATCTTGACATATCTCCCGCATTGATCGCAATGTCTCCAGAAACGGCATTCAAGGAGCCAGGACCTTTTCTCCCTACACTGTCCATTGAGTTGTCCTCAAAACCAATATACATCCTGCTATATCTCCCACATGGAAAGTGCCAGGAGGGAGAAGTGGGGATTATGTTTAGACTTTCTCGGAACTGCTTCAAATCAACTAGATATCTTTGTGCTGTAAATCTCCCAACAGCCAAACGCAAAAGCAGCAAACATCTCGCTGTATGTCCCACATCCAAAGTGCCAAGAGAGAGCTTGCTCTCCCTGTCTTTGAGTACTGTTTTCACTGTCCCGGTTACCTCTTTGCTAACATTCTCTTCAGAGCTGCAGTGAAACCAGGAACCACGTGGAGAAGGCACCCACACTGAAAGTGCCTGGAGGGAACATTGGGGCTTCTTCTCAGTGTCTCTGACATAGGGTTTCACTGTCCCGGGAAAGTCTCTGCTAACACCGTGCAGAGCGCTGTGCCCAATATACAGAAACGTCTTGCGGTATCTCCTACAGGGAAAGTGCCAGGAGGGAATTGTGGAGCTTGTTCTCAGTGTCTCTGAGAATTGCTCTGATTATCTGTGTGACCTCTTTGCTAAGACTCTCCAGAGAGACGTCCTCAAAACAAACACACATCTTGACATATCTCCCGCATTGATCGCAGTGTCTCCAGGAACGGCATTCAAGGAGCCAGGACCTTTTCTCCCTACACTGTCCATTGAGTTGTCCTCAAAACCAATATACATCCTGCTATATCTCCCACATGGAAAGTGCCAGGAGGGAGAAGTGGGGATTATGTTTAGACTTTCTCGGAACTGCTTCAAATCAACTAGATATCTTTGTGCTGTAAATCTCCCAACAGCCAAACGCAAAAGCAGCAAACATCTCGCTGTATGTCCCACATCCAAAGTGCCAAGAGAGAGCTTGCTCTCCCTGTCTTTGAGTACTGTTTTCACTGTCCCGGTTACCTCTTTGCTAACATTCTCTTCAGAGCTGCAGTGAAACCAGGAACCACGTGGAGAAGGCACCCACACTGAAAGTGCCTGGAGGGAACATTGGGGCTTCTTCTCAGTGTCTCTGACATAGGGTTTCACTGTCCCGGGAAAGTCTCTGCTAACACCGTGCAGAGCGCTGTGCCCAATATACAGAAACGTCTTGCGGTATCTCCTACAGGGAAAGTGCCAGGAGGGAATTGTGGAGCTTGTTCTCAGTGTCTCTGAGAATTGCTCTGATTATCTGTGTGACCTCTTTGCTAAGACTCTCCAGAGAGACGTCCTCAAAACAAACACACATCTTGACATATCTCCCGCATTGATCGCAGTGTCTCCAGGAACGGCATTCAAGGAGCCAGGACCTTTTCTCCCTACACTGTCCATTGAGTTGTCCTCAAAACCAATATACATCCTGCTATATCTCCCACATGGAAAGTGCCAGGAGGGAGAAGTGGGGATTATGTTTAGACTTTCTCGGAACTGCTTCAAATCAACTAGATATCTTTGTGCTGTAAATCTCCCAACAGCCAAACGCAAAAGCAGCAAACATCTCGCTGTATGTCCCACATCCAAAGTGCCAAGAGAGAGCTTGCTCTCCCTGTCTTTGAGTACTGTTTTCACTGTCCCGGTTACCTCTTTGCTAACATTCTCTTCAGAGCTGCAGTGAAACCAGGAACCACGTGGAGAAGGCACCCACACTGAAAGTGCCTGGAGGGAACATTGGGGCTTCTTCTCAGTGTCTCTGACATAGGGTTTCACTGTCCCGGGAAAGTCTCTGCTAACACCGTGCAGAGCGCTGTGCCCAATATACAGAAACGTCTTGCGGTATCTCCTACAGGGAAAGTGCCAGGAGGGAATTGTGGAGCTTGTTCTCAGTGTCTCTGAGAATTGCTCTGATTATCTGTGTGACCTGTTTGCTAAGACCCTCCAGAGAGATGTCCTCAAAACAAACACACATCTTGACATATCTCCCGCATTGATCGCAATGTCTCCAGAAACGGCATTCAAGGAGCCAGGACCTTTTCTCCCTACACTGTCCATTGAGTTGTCCTCAAAACCAATATACATCCTGCTATATCTCCCACATGGAAAGTGCCAGGAGGGAGAAGTGGGGATTATGTTTAGACTTTCTCGGAACTGCTTCAAATCAACTAGATATCTTTGTGCTGTAAATCTCCCAACAGCCAAACGCAAAAGCAGCAAACATCTCGCTGTATGTCCCACATCCAAAGTGCCAAGAGAGAGCTTGCTCTCCCTGTCTTTGAGTACTGTTTTCACTGTCCCGGTTACCTCTTTGCTAACATTCTCTTCAGAGCTGCAGTGAAACCAGGAACCACGTGGAGAAGGCACCCACACTGAAAGTGCCTGGAGGGAACATTGGGGCTTCTTCTCAGTGTCTCTGACATAGGGTTTCACTGTCCCGGGAAAGTCTCTGCTAACACCGTGCAGAGCGCTGTGCCCAATATACAGAAACGTCTTGCGGTATCTCCTACAGGGAAAGTGCCAGGAGGGAATTGTGGAGCTTGTTCTCAGTGTCTCTGAGAATTGCTCTGATTATCTGTGTGACCTCTTTGCTAAGACTCTCCAGAGAGACGTCCTCAAAACAAACACACATCTTGACATATCTCCCGCATTGATCGCAGTGTCTCCAGGAACGGCATTCAAGGAGCCAGGACCTTTTCTCCCTACACTGTCCATTGAGTTGTCCTCAAAACCAATATACATCCTGCTATATCTCCCACATGGAAAGTGCCAGGAGGGAGAAGTGGGGATTATGTTTAGACTTTCTCGGAACTGCTTCAAATCAACTAGATATCTTTGTGCTGTAAATCTCCCAACAGCCAAACGCAAAAGCAGCAAACATCTCGCTGTATGTCCCACATCCAAAGTGCCAAGAGAGAGCTTGCTCTCCCTGTCTTTGAGTACTGTTTTCACTGTCCCGGTTACCTCTTTGCTAACATTCTCTTCAGAGCTGCAGTGAAACCAGGAACCACGTGGAGAAGGCACCCACACTGAAAGTGCCTGGAGGGAACATTGGGGCTTCTTCTCAGTGTCTCTGACATAGGGTTTCACTGTCCCGGGAAAGTCTCTGCTAACACCGTGCAGAGCGCTGTGCCCAATATACAGAAACGTCTTGCGGTATCTCCTACAGGGAAAGTGCCAGGAGGGAATTGTGGAGCTTGTTCTCAGTGTCTCTGAGAATTGCTCTGATTATCCCTGTGACCTCTTTGCTAAGACTCTCCAGAGAGACGTCCTCAAAACAAACACACATCTTGACATATCTCCCGCATTGATCGCAGTGTCTCCAGGAACGGCATTCAAGGAGCCAGGACCTTTTCTCCCTACACTGTCCATTGAGTTGTCCTCAAAACCAATATACATCCTGCTATATCTCCCACATGGAAAGTGCCAGGAGGGAGAAGTGGGGATTATGTTTAGACTTTCTCGGAACTGCTTCAAATCAACTAGATATCTTTGTGCTGTAAATCTCCCAACAGCCAAACGCAAAAGCAGCAAACATCTCGCTGTATGTCCCACATCCAAAGTGCCAAGAGAGAGCTTGCTCTCCCTGTCTTTGAGTACTGTTTTCACTGTCCCGGTTACCTCTTTGCTAACATTCTCTTCAGAGCTGCAGTGAAACCAGGAACCACGTGGAGAAGGCACCCACACTGAAAGTGCCTGGACGGAACACTGGGGCTTCTTCTCAGTGTCTCTGACATAGGGTTTCACTGTCCCGCGAAAGTCTCTGCTAACACCCTGCAGAGCGCTGTGCCCAATATACAGAAACGTCTTGCGGTATCTCCTACAGGGAAAGTGCCAGGAGGGAATTGTGGAGCTTGTTCTCAGTGTCTCTGAGAATTGCTCTGATTATCCCTGTGACCTCTTTGCTAAGACTCTCCAGAGAGACGTCCTCAAAACAAACACACATCTTGACATATCTCCCACATTGATCGCAGTGTCTCCAGAAACGGCATTCAAGGAGCCAGGACCTTTTCTCCCTACACTGTCCATTGAGTTGTCCTCAAAACCAATATACATCCTGCTATATCTCCCACATGGAAAGTGCCAGGAGGGAGAAGTGGGGATTATGTTTAGACTTTCTCGGAACTGCTTCAAATCAACTAGATATCTTTGTGCTGTAAATCTCCCAACAGCCAAACGCAAAAGCAGCAAACATCTCGCTGTATGTCCCACATCCAAAGTGCCAAGAGAGAGCTTGCTCTCCCTGTCTTTGAGGACTGTTTTCACTGTCCCGGTTACCTCTTGGCTAACATTCTCTTCAGAGCTGCAGTGAAACCAGGAACCACGTGGAGAAGGCACCCACACTGAAAGTGCCTGGAGGGAACATTGGGGCTTCTTCTCAGTGTCTCTGACATAGGGTTTCACTGTCCCGCGAAAGTCTCTGCTAACACCGTGCAGAGCGCTGTGCCCAATATACAGAAACGTCTTGCGGTATCTCCTACAGGGAAAGTGCCAGGAGGGAATTGTGGAGCTTGTTCTCAGTGTCTCTGAGAATTGCTCTGATTATGCCTGTGACCTCTTTGCTAAGATTCTCCAGAGAGACGTCCTCAAAGCAAACACACATCTTGACATATCTCCCGCATTGATCGCAATGTCTCCAGAAACGGCATTCAAAGAGCCAGGACCTTTTCTCCCTACACTGTCCATTGAGTTGTCCTCAAAATCAATATACATCCTGCTATATCTCCCACATGGAAAGTGCCAGGAGGGAGAAGTGGGGATTATGTTTAGACTTTCTCGGAACTGCTTCAAATCAACTAGATATCTTTGTGCTGTAAATCTCCCAACAGCCAAACGCAAAAGCAGCAAACATCTCGCTGTATGTCCCACATCCAAAGTGCCAAGAGAGAGCTTGCTCTCCCTGTCTTTGAGTACTGTTTTCACTGTCCCGGTTACCTCTTTGCTAACATTCTCTTCAGAGCTGCAGTGAAACCAGGAACCACGTGGAGAAGGCACCCACACTGAAAGTGCCTGGAGGGAACATTGGGGCTTCTTCTCAGTGTCTCTGACATAGGGTTTCACTGTCCCGGGAAAGTCTCTGCTAACACCCTGCAGAGCGCTGTGCCCAATATACAGAAACGTCTTGCGGTATCTCCTACAGGGAAAGTGCCAGGAGGGAATTGTGGAGCTTGTTCTCAGTGTCTCTGAGAATTGCTCTGATTATGCCTGTGACCTCTTTGCTAAGACTCTCCAGAGAGACGTCCTCAAAACCAACACACATCTTGACATATCTCCCGCATTGATCGCAGTGTCTCCAGAAACGGCATTCAAGGAGCCAGGACCTTTTCTCCCTACACTGTCCATTGAGTTGTCCTCAAAATCAATATACATCCTGCTATATCTCCCACATGGAAAGTGCCAGGAGGGAGAAGTGGGGATTATGTTTAGACTTTCTCGGAACTGCTTCAAATCAACTAGATATCTTTGTGCTGTAAATCTCCCAACAGCCAAACGCAAAAGCAGCAAACATCTCGCTGTATGTCCCACATCCAAAGTGCCAAGAGAGAGCTTGCTCTCCCTGTCTTTGAGTACTGTTTTCACTGTCCCGGTTACCTCTTTGCTAACATTCTCTTCAGAGCTGCAGTGAAACCAGGAACCACGTGGAGAAGGCACCCACACTGAAAGTGCCTGGAGGGAACACTGGGGCTTCTTCTCAGTGTCTCTGACATAGGGTTTCACTGTCCCGCGAAAGTCTCTGCTAACACCGTGCAGAGCGCTGTGCCCAATATACAGAAACGTCTTGCGGTATCTCCTACAGGGAAAGTGCCAGGAGGGAATTGTGGAGCTTGTTCTCAGTGTCTCTGAGAATTGCTCTGATTATCCCTGTGACCTCTTTGCTAAGACTCTCCAGAGAGACGTCCTCAAAACAAACACACATCTTGACATATCTCCCGCATTGATCGCAGTGTCTCCAGAAACGGCATTCAAGGAGCCAGGACCTTTTCTCCCTACACTGTCCATTGAGTTGTCCTCAAAACCAATATACATCCTGCTATATCTCCCACATGGAAAGTGCCAGGAGGGAGAAGTGGGGATTATGTTTAGACTTTCTCGGAACTGCTTCAAATCAACTAGATATCTTTGTGCTGTAAATCTCCCAACAGCCAAACGCAAAAGCAGCAAACATCTCGCTGTATGTCCCACATCCAAAGTGCCAAGAGAGAGCTTGCTCTCCCTGTCTTTGAGTACTGTTTTCACTGTCCCGGTTACCTCTTTGCTAACATTCTCTTCAGAGCTGCAGTGAAACCAGGAACCACGTGGAGAAGGCACCCACACTGAAAGTGCCTGGAGGGAACATTGGGGCTTCTTCTCAGTGTCTCTGACATAGGGTTTCACTGTCCCGGGAAAGTCTCTGCTAACACCCTGCAGAGCGCTGTGCCCAATATACAGAAACGTCTTGCGGTATCTCCTACAGGGAAAGTGCCAGGAGGGAATTGTGGAGCTTGTTCTCAGTGTCTCTGAGAATTGCTCTGATTATGCCTGTGACCTCTTTGCTAAGACTCTCCAGAGAGACGTCCTCAAAGCAAACACACATCTTGACATATCTCCCGCATTGATCGCAGTGTCTCCAGAAACGGCATTCAAGGAGCCAGGACCTTTTCTCCCTACACTGTCCATTGAGTTGTCCTCAAAATCAATATACATCCTGCTATATCTCCCACATGGAAAGTGCCAGGAGGGAGAAGTGGGGATTATGTTTAGACTTTCTCGGAACTGCTTCAAATCAACTAGATATCTTTGTGCTGTAAATCTCCCAACAGCCAAACGCAAAAGCAGCAAACATCTCGCTGTATGTCCCACATCCAAAGTGCCAAGAGAGAGCTTGCTCTCCCTGTCTTTGAGTACTGTTTTCACTGTCCCGGTTACCTCTTTGCTAACATTCTCTTCAGAGCTGCAGTGAAACCAGGAACCACGTGGAGAAGGCACCCACACTGAAAGTGCCTGGAGGGAACACTGGGGCTTCTTCTCAGTGTCTCTGACATAGGGTTTCACTGTCCCGGGAAAGTCTCTGCTAACACCCTGCAGAGCGCTGTGCCCAATATACAGAAACGTCTTGCGGTATCTCCTACAGGGAAAGTGCCAGGAGGGAATTGTGGAGCTTGTTCTCAGTGTCTCTGAGAATTGCTCTGATTATCCCTGTGACCTCTTTGCTAAGACTCTCCAGAGAGACGTCCTCAAAACAAACACACATCTTGACATATCTCCCGCATTGATCGCAGTGTCTCCAGAAACGGCATTCAAGGAGCCAGGACCTTTTCTCCCTACACTGTCCATTGAGTTGTCCTCAAAACCAATATACATCCTGCTATATCTCCCACATGGAAAGTGCCAGGAGGGAGAAGTGGGGATTATGTTTAGACTTTCTCGGAACTGCTTCAAATCAACTAGATATCTTTGTGCTGTAAATCTCCCAACAGCCAAACGCAAAAGCAGCAAACATCTCGCTGTATGTCCCACATCCAAAGTGCCAAGAGAGAGCTTGCTCTCCCTGTCTTTGAGTACTGTTTTCACTGTCCCGGTTACCTCTTTGCTAACATTCTCTTCAGAGCTGCAGTGAAACCAGGAACCACGTGGAGAAGGCACCCACACTGAAAGTGCCTGGAGGGAACATTGGGGCTTCTTCTCAGTGTCTCTGACATAGGGTTTCACTGTCCCGGGAAAGTCTCTGCTAACACCCTGCAGAGCGCTGTGCCCAATATACAGAAACGTCTTGCGGTATCTCCTACAGGGAAAGTGCCAGGAGGGAATTGTGGAGCTTGTTCTCAGTGTCTCTGAGAATTGCTCTGATTATCCCTGTGACCTCTTTGCTAAGACTCTCCAGAGAGACGTCCTCAAAACAAACACACATCTTGACATATCGCCCGCATTGATCGCAGTGTCTCCAGAAACGGCATTCAAGGAGCCAGGACCTTTTCTCCCTACACTGTCCATTGAGTTGTCCTCAAAACCAATATACATCCTGCTATATCTCCCACATGGAAAGTGCCAGGAGGGAGAAGTGGGGATTATGTTTAGACTTTCTCGGAACTGCTTCAAATCAACTAGATATCTTTGTGCTGTAAATCTCCCAACAGCCAAACGCAAAAGCAGCAAACATCTCGCTGTATGTCCCACATCCAAAGTGCCAAGAGAGAGCTTGCTCTCCCTGTCTTTGAGTACTGTTTTCACTGTCCCGGTTACCTCTTTGCTAACATTCTCTTCAGAGCTGCAGTGAAACCAGGAACCACGTGGAGAAGGCACCCACACTGAAAGTGCCTGGAGGGAACATTGGGGCTTCTTCTCAGTGTCTCTGACATAGGGTTTCACTGTCCCGGGAAAGTCTCTGCTAACACCGTGCAGAGCGCTGTGCCCAATATACAGAAACGTCTTGCGGTATCTCCTACAGGGAAAGTGCCAGGAGGGAATTGTGGAGCTTGTTCTCAGTGTCTCTGAGAATTGCTCTGATTATCCCTGTGACCTCTTTGCTAAGACTCTCCAGAGAGACGTCCTCAAAACAAACACACATCTTGACATATCTCCCGCATTGATCGCAGTGTCTCCAGAAACGGCATTCAAGGAGCCAGGACCTTTTCTCCCTACACTGTCCATTGAGTTGTCCTCAAAACCAATATACATCCTGCTATATCTCCCACATGGAAAGTGCCAGGAGGGAGAAGTGGGGATTATGTTTAGACTTTCTTGGAACTGCTTCAAATCAACTAGATATCTTTGTGCTGTAAATCTCCCAACAGCCAAACGCAAAAGCAGCAAACATCTCGCTGTATGTCCCACATCCAAAGTGCCAAGAGAGCGCTTGCTCTCCCTGTGTTTGAGTACTGTTTTCACTGTCCCGGTTACCTCTTTGCTAACATTCTCTTCAGAGCTGCAGTGAAACCAGGAACCACGTGGAGAAGGCACCCACACTGAAAGTGCCTGGAGGGAACATTGGGGCTTCTTCTCAGTGTCTCTGACATAGGGTTTCACTGTCCCGGGAAAGTCTCTGCTAACACCCTGCAGAGCGCTGTGCCCAATATACAGAAACGTCTTGCGGTATCTCCTACAGGGAAAGTGCCAGGAGGGAATTGTGGAGCTTGTTCTCAGTGTCTCTGAGAATTGCTCTGATTATGCCTGTGACCTCTTTGCTAAGACTCTCCAGAGAGACGTCCTCAAAACAAACACACATCTTGACATATCTCCCGCATTGATCGCAGTGTCTCCAGAAACGGCATTCAAGGAGCCAGGACCTTTTCTCCCTACACTGTCCATTGAGTTGTCCTCAAAACCAATATACATCCTGCTATATCTCCCACATGGAAAGTGCCAGGAGGGAGAAGTGGGGATTATGTTTAGACTTTCTCGGAACTGCTTCAAATCAACTAGATATCTTTGTGCTGTAAATCTCCCAACAGCCAAACGCAAAAGCAGCAAACATCTCGCTGTATGTCCCACATCCAAAGTGCCAAGAGAGCGCTTGCTCTCCCTGTCTTTGAGTACTGTTTTCACTGTCCCGGTTACCTCTTTGCTAACATTCTCTTCAGAGCTGCAGTGAAACCAGGAACCACGTGGAGAAGGCACCCACACTGAAAGTGCCTGGAGGGAACATTGGGGCTTCTTCTCAGTGTCTCTGACATAGGGTTTCACTGTCCCGGGAAAGTCTCTGCTAACACCCTGCAGAGCGCTGTGCCCAATATACAGAAACGTCTTGCGGTATCTCCTACAGGGAAAGTGCCAGGAGGGAATTGTGGAGCTTGTTCTCAGTGTCTCTGAGAATTGCTCTGATTATGCCTGTGACCTCTTTGCTAAGACTCTCCAGAGAGACGTCCTCAAAACAAACACACATCTTGACATATCTCCCGCATTGATCGCAGTGTCTCCAGAAACGGCATTCAAGGAGCCAGGACCTTTTCTCCCTACACTGTCCATTGAGTTGTCCTCAAAACCAATATACATCCTGCTATATCTCCCACATGGAAAGTGCCAGGAGGGAGAAGTGGGGATTATGTTTAGACTTTCTCGGAACTGCTTCAAATCAACTAGATATCTTTGTGCTGTAAATCTCCCAACAGCCAAACGCAAAAGCAGCAAACATCTCGCTGTATGTCCCACATCCAAAGTGCCAAGAGAGAGCTTGCTCTCCCTGTCTTTGAGTACTGTTTTCACTGTCCCGGTTACCTCTTTGCTAACATTCTCTTCAGAGCTGCAGTGAAACCAGGAACCACGTGGAGAAGGCACCCACACTGAAAGTGCCTGGAGGGAACACTGGGGCTTCTTCTCAGTGTCTCTGACATAGGGTTTCACTGTCCCGGGAAAGTCTCTGCTAACACCCTGCAGAGCGCTGTGCCCAATATACAGAAACGTCTTGCGGTATCTCCTACAGGGAAAGTGCCAGGAGGGAATTGTGGAGCTTGTTCTCAGTGTCTCTGAGAATTGCTCTGATTATCCCTGTGACCTCTTTGCTAAGACTCTCCAGAGAGACGTCCTCAAAACAAACACACATCTTGACATATCTCCCGCATTGATCGCAGTGTCTCCAGAAACGGCATTCAAGGAGCCAGGACCTTTTCTCCCTACACTGTCCATTGAGTTGTCCTCAAAACCAATATACATCCTGCTATATCTCCCACATGGAAAGTGCCAGGAGGGAGAAGTGGGGATTATGTTTAGACTTTCTCGGAACTGCTTCAAATCAACTAGATATCTTTGTGCTGTAAATCTCCCAACAGCCAAACGCAAAAGCAGCAAACATCTCGCTGTATGTCCCACATCCAAAGTGCCAAGAGAGCGCTTGCTCTCCCTGTCTTTGAGTACTGTTTTCACTGTCCCGGTTACCTCTTTGCTAACATTCTCTTCAGAGCTGCAGTGAAACCAGGAACCACGTGGAGAAGGCACCCACACTGAAAGTGCCTGGAGGGAACATTGGGGCTTCTTCTCAGTGTCTCTGACATAGGGTTTCACTGTCCCGGGAAAGTCTCTGCTAACACCCTGCAGAGCGCTGTGCCCAATATACAGAAACGTCTTGCGGTATCTCCTACAGGGAAAGTGCCAGGAGGGAATTGTGGAGCTTGTTCTCAGTGTCTCTGAGAATTGCTCTGATTATGCCTGTGACCTCTTTGCTAAGACTCTCCAGAGAGACGTCCTCAAAACAAACACACATCTTGACATATCTCCCGCATTGATCGCAGTGTCTCCAGAAACGGCATTCAAGGAGCCAGGACCTTTTCTCCCTACACTGTCCATTGAGTTGTCCTCAAAACCAATATACATCCTGCTATATCTCCCACATGGAAAGTGCCAGGAGGGAGAAGTGGGGATTATGTTTAGACTTTCTCGGAACTGCTTCAAATCAACTAGATATCTTTGTGCTGTAAATCTCCCAACAGCCAAACGCAAAAGCAGCAAACATCTCGCTGTATGTCCCACATCCAAAGTGCCAAGAGAGAGCTTGCTCTCCCTGTCTTTGAGTACTGTTTTCACTGTCCCGGTTACCTCTTTGCTAACATTCTCTTCAGAGCTGCAGTGAAACCAGGAACCACGTGGAGAAGGCACCCACACTGAAAGTGCCTGGAGGGAACACTGGGGCTTCTTCTCAGTGTCTCTGACATAGGGTTTCACTGTCCCGGGAAAGTCTCTGCTAACACCCTGCAGAGCGCTGTGCCCAATATACAGAAACGTCTTGCGGTATCTCCTACAGGGAAAGTGCCAGGAGGGAATTGTGGAGCTTGTTCTCAGTGTCTCTGAGAATTGCTCTGATTATCCCTGTGACCTCTTTGCTAAGACTCTCCAGAGAGACGTCCTCAAAACAAACACACATCTTGACATATCTCCCGCATTGATCGCAGTGTCTCCAGAAACGGCATTCAAGGAGCCAGGACCTTTTCTCCCTACACTGTCCATTGAGTTGTCCTCAAAACCAATATACATCCTGCTATATCTCCCACATGGAAAGTGCCAGGAGGGAGAAGTGGGGATTATGTTTAGACTTTCTCGGAACTGCTTCAAATCAACTAGATATCTTTGTGCTGTAAATCTCCCAACAGCCAAACGCAAAAGCAGCAAACATCTCGCTGTATGTCCCACATCCAAAGTGCCAAGAGAGAGCTTGCTCTCCCTGTCTTTGAGTACTGTTTTCACTGTCCCGGTTACCTCTTTGCTAACATTCTCTTCAGAGCTGCAGTGAAACCAGGAACCACGTGGAGAAGGCACCCACACTGAAAGTGCCTGGAGGGAACATTGGGGCTTCTTCTCAGTGTCTCTGACATAGGGTTTCACTGTCCCGGGAAAGTCTCTGCTAACACCCTGCAGAGCGCTGTGCCCAATATACAGAAACGTCTTGCGGTATCTCCTACAGGGAAAGTGCCAGGAGGGAATTGTGGAGCTTGTTCTCAGTGTCTCTGAGAATTGCTCTGATTATCCCTGTGACCTCTTTGCTAAGACTCTCCAGAGAGACGTCCTCAAAACAAACACACATCTTGACATATCGCCCGCATTGATCGCAGTGTCTCCAGAAACGGCATTCAAGGAGCCAGGACCTTTTCTCCCTACACTGTCCATTGAGTTGTCCTCAAAACCAATATACATCCTGCTATATCTCCCACATGGAAAGTGCCAGGAGGGAGAAGTGGGGATTATGTTTAGACTTTCTCGGAACTGCTTCAAATCAACTAGATATCTTTGTGCTGTAAATCTCCCAACAGCCAAACGCAAAAGCAGCAAACATCTCGCTGTATGTCCCACATCCAAAGTGCCAAGAGAGAGCTTGCTCTCCCTGTCTTTGAGTACTGTTTTCACTGTCCCGGTTACCTCTTTGCTAACATTCTCTTCAGAGCTGCAGTGAAACCAGGAACCACGTGGAGAAGGCACCCACACTGAAAGTGCCTGGAGGGAACATTGGGGCTTCTTCTCAGTGTCTCTGACATAGGGTTTCACTGTCCCGGGAAAGTCTCTGCTAACACCGTGCAGAGCGCTGTGCCCAATATACAGAAACGTCTTGCGGTATCTCCTACAGGGAAAGTGCCAGGAGGGAATTGTGGAGCTTGTTCTCAGTGTCTCTGAGAATTGCTCTGATTATCCCTGTGACCTCTTTGCTAAGACTCTCCAGAGAGACGTCCTCAAAACAAACACACATCTTGACATATCTCCCGCATTGATCGCAGTGTCTCCAGAAACGGCATTCAAGGAGCCAGGACCTTTTCTCCCTACACTGTCCATTGAGTTGTCCTCAAAACCAATATACATCCTGCTATATCTCCCACATGGAAAGTGCCAGGAGGGAGAAGTGGGGATTATGTTTAGACTTTCTTGGAACTGCTTCAAATCAACTAGATATCTTTGTGCTGTAAATCTCCCAACAGCCAAACGCAAAAGCAGCAAACATCTCGCTGTATGTCCCACATCCAAAGTGCCAAGAGAGCGCTTGCTCTCCCTGTGTTTGAGTACTGTTTTCACTGTCCCGGTTACCTCTTTGCTAACATTCTCTTCAGAGCTGCAGTGAAACCAGGAACCACGTGGAGAAGGCACCCACACTGAAAGTGCCTGGAGGGAACATTGGGGCTTCTTCTCAGTGTCTCTGACATAGGGTTTCACTGTCCCGGGAAAGTCTCTGCTAACACCCTGCAGAGCGCTGTGCCCAATATACAGAAACGTCTTGCGGTATCTCCTACAGGGAAAGTGCCAGGAGGGAATTGTCGAGCTTGTTCTCAGTGTCTCTGAGAATTGCTCTGATTATCCCTGTGACCTCTTTGCTAAGACTCTCCAGAGAGACGTCCTCAAAACAAACACACATCTTGACATATCTCCCGCATTGATCGCAGTGTCTCCAGAAACGGCATTCAAGGAGCCAGGACCTTTTCTCCCTACACTGTCCATTGAGTTGTCCTCAAAACCAATATACATCCTGCTATATCTCCCACATGGAAAGTGCCAGGAGGGAGAAGTGGGGATTATGTTTAGACTTTCTCGGAACTGCTTCAAATCAACTAGATATCTTTGTGCTGTAAATCTCCCAACAGCCAAACGCAAAAGCAGCAAACATCTCGCTGTATGTCCCACATCCAAAGTGCCAAGAGAGCGCTTGCTCTCCCTGTCTTTGAGTACTGTTTTCACTGTCCCGGTTACCTCTTTGCTAACATTCTCTTCAGAGCTGCAGTGAAACCAGGAACCACGTGGAGAAGGCACCCACACTGAAAGTGCCTGGAGGGAACATTGGGGCTTCTTCTCAGTGTCTCTGACATAGGGTTTCACTGTCCCGGGAAAGTCTCTGCTAACACCCTGCAGAGCGCTGTGCCCAATATACAGAAACGTCTTGCGGTATCTCCTACAGGGAAAGTGCCAGGAGGGAATTGTGGAGCTTGTTCTCAGTGTCTCTGAGAATTGCTCTGATTATGCCTGTGACCTCTTTGCTAAGACTCTCCAGAGAGACGTCCTCAAAACAAACACACATCTTGACATATCTCCCGCATTGATCGCAGTGTCTCCAGAAACGGCATTCAAGGAGCCAGGACCTTTTCTCCCTACACTGTCCATTGAGTTGTCCTCAAAACCAATATACATCCTGCTATATCTCCCACATGGAAAGTGCCAGGAGGGAGAAGTGGGGATTATGTTTAGACTTTCTTGGAACTGCTTCAAATCAACTAGATATCTTTGTGCTGTAAATCTCCCAACAGCCAAACGCAAAAGCAGCAAACATCTCGCTGTATGTCCCACATCCAAAGTGCCAAGAGAGCGCTTGCTCTCCCTGTGTTTGAGTACTGTTTTCACTGTCCCGGTTACCTCTTTGCTAACATTCTCTTCAGAGCTGCAGTGAAACCAGGAACCACGTGGAGAAGGCACCCACACTGAAAGTGCCTGGAGGGAACATTGGGGCTTCTTCTCAGTGTCTCTGACATAGGGTTTCACTGTCCCGGGAAAGTCTCTGCTAACACCCTGCAGAGCGCTGTGCCCAATATACAGAAACGTCTTGCGGTATCTCCTACAGGGAAAGTGCCAGGAGGGAATTGTCGAGCTTGTTCTCAGTGTCTCTGAGAATTGCTCTGATTATCCCTGTGACCTCTTTGCTAAGACTCTCCAGAGAGACGTCCTCAAAACAAACACACATCTTGACATATCTCCCGCATTGATCGCAGTGTCTCCAGAAACGGCATTCAAGGAGCCAGGACCTTTTCTCCCTACACTGTCCATTGAGTTGTCCTCAAAACCAATATACATCCTGCTATATCTCCCACATGGAAAGTGCCAGGAGGGAGAAGTGGGGATTATGTTTAGACTTTCTCGGAACTGCTTCAAATCAACTAGATATCTTTGTGCTGTAAATCTCCCAACAGCCAAACGCAAAAGCAGCAAACATCTCGCTGTATGTCCCACATCCAAAGTGCCAAGAGAGCGCTTGCTCTCCCTGTCTTTGAGTACTGTTTTCACTGTCCCGGTTACCTCTTTGCTAACATTCTCTTCAGAGCTGCAGTGAAACCAGGAACCACGTGGAGAAGGCACCCACACTGAAAGTGCCTGGAGGGAACATTGGGGCTTCTTCTCAGTGTCTCTGACATAGGGTTTCACTGTCCCGGGAAAGTCTCTGCTAACACCCTGCAGAGCGCTGTGCCCAATATACAGAAACGTCTTGCGGTATCTCCTACAGGGAAAGTGCCAGGAGGGAATTGTCGAGCTTGTTCTCAGTGTCTCTGAGAATTGCTCTGATTATGCCTGTGACCTCTTTGCTAAGACTCTCCAGAGAGACGTCCTCAAAACAAACACACATCTTGACATATCTCCCGCATTGATCGCAGTGTCTCCAGAAACGGCATTCAAGGAGCCAGGACCTTTTCTCCCTACACTGTCCATTGAGTTGTCCTCAAAACCAATATACATCCTGCTATATCTCCCACATGGAAAGTGCCAGGAGGGAGAAGTGGGGATTATGTTTAGACTTTCTCGGAACTGCTTCAAATCAACTAGATATCTTTGTGCTGTAAATCTCCCAACAGCCAAACGCAAAAGCAGCAAACATCTCGCTGTATGTCCCACATCCAAAGTGCCAAGAGAGAGCTTGCTCTCCCTGTCTTTGAGTACTGTTTTCACTGTCCCGGTTACCTCTTTGCTAACATTCTCTTCAGAGCTGCAGTGAAACCAGGAACCACGTGGAGAAGGCACCCACACTGAAAGTGCCTGGAGGGAACATTGGGGCTTCTTCTCAGTGTCTCTGACATAGGGTTTCACTGTCCCGGGAAAGTCTCTGCTAACACCCTGCAGAGCGCTGTGCCCAATATACAGAAACGTCTTGCGGTATCTCCTACAGGGAAAGTGCCAGGAGGGAATTGTCGAGCTTGTTCTCAGTGTCTCTGAGAATTGCTCTGATTATGCCTGTGACCTCTTTGCTAAGACTCTCCAGAGAGACGTCCTCAAAACAAACACACATCTTGACATATCTCCCGCATTGATCGCAGTGTCTCCAGAAACGGCATTCAAGGAGCCAGGACCTTTTCTCCCTACACTGTCCATTGAGTTGTCCTCAAAACCAATATACATCCTGCTATATCTCCCACATGGAAAGTGCCAGGAGGGAGAAGTGGGGATTATGTTTAGACTTTCTCGGAACTGCTTCAAATCAACTAGATAGCTTTGTGCTGTAAATCTCCCAACAGCCAAATGCAAAAGCAGCAAACATCTCGCTGTATGTCCCACATCCAAAGTGCCAAGAGAGAGCTTGCTCTCCCTGTCTTTGAGTACTGTTTTCACTGTCCCGGTTACCTCTTTGCTAACATTCTCTTCAGAGCTGCAGTGAAACCAGGAACCACGTGGAGAAGGCACCCACACTGAAAGTGCCTGGAGGGAACACTGGGGCTTCTTCTCAGTGTCTCTGACATAGGGTTTCACTGTCCCGGGAAAGTCTCTGCTAACACCCTGCAGAGCGCTGTGCCCAATATACAGAAACGTCTTGCGGTATCTCCTACAGGGAAAGTGCCAGGAGGGAATTGTCGAGCTTGTTCTCAGTGTCTCTGAGAATTGCTCTGATTATCCCTGTGACCTCTTTGCTAAGACTCTCCAGAGAGACGTCCTCAAAACAAACACACATCTTGACATATCTCCCGCATTGATCGCAATGTCTCCAGAAACGGCATTCAAGGAGCCAGGACCTTTTCTCCCTACACTGTCCATTGAGTTGTCCTCAAAACCAATATACATCCTGCTATATCTCCCACATGGAAAGTGCCAGGAGGGAGAAGTGGGGATTATGTTTAGACTTTCTCGGAACTGCTTCAAATCAACTAGATATCTTTGTGCTGTAAATCTCCCAACAGCCAAACGCAAAAGCAGCAAACATCTCGCTGTATGTCCCACATCCAAAGTGCCAAGAGAGAGCTTGCTCTCCCTGTCTTTGAGTACTGTTTTCACTGTCCCGGTTACCTCTTTGCTAACATTCTCTTCAGAGCTGCAGTGAAACCAGGAACCACGTGGAGAAGGCACCCACACTGAAAGTGCCTGGAGGGAACATTGGGGCTTCTTCTCAGTGTCTCTGACATAGGGTTTCACTGTCCCGCGAAAGTCTCTGCTAACACCGTGCAGAGCGCTGTGCCCAATATACAGAAACGTCTTGCGGTATCTCCTACAGGGAAAGTGCCAGGAGGGAATTGTGGAGCTTGTTCTCAGTGTCTCTGAGAATTGCTCTGATTATGCCTGTGACCTCTTTGCTAAGACTCTCCAGAGAGACGTCCTCAAAACAAACACACATCTTGACATATCTCCCGCATTGATCGCAGTGTCTCCAGAAACGGCATTCAAGGAGCCAGGACCTTTTCTCCCTACACTGTCCATTGAGTTGTCCTCAAAACCAATATACATCCTGCTATATCTCCCACATGGAAAGTGCCAGGAGGGAGAAGTGGGGATTATGTTTAGACTTTCTTGGAACTGCTTCAAATCAACTAGATATCTTTGTGCTGTAAATCTCCCAACAGCCAAACGCAAAAGCAGCAAACATCTCGCTGTATGTCCCACATCCAAAGTGCCAAGAGAGAGCTTGCTCTCCCTGTCTTTGAGTACTGTTTTCACTGTCCCGGTTACCTCTTTGCTAACATTCTCTTCAGAGCTGCAGTGAAACCAGGAACCACGTGGAGAAGGCACCCACACTGAAAGTGCCTGGAGGGAACACTGGGGCTTCTTCTCAGTGTCTCTGACATAGGGTTTCACTGTCCCGGGAAAGTCTCTGCTAACACCCTGCAGAGCGCTGTGCCCAATATACAGAAACGTCTTGCGGTATCTCCTACAGGGAAAGTGCCAGGAGGGAATTGTCGAGCTTGTTCTCAGTGTCTCTGAGAATTGCTCTGATTATCCCTGTGACCTCTTTGCTAAGACTCTCCAGAGAGACGTCCTCAAAACAAACACACATCTTGACATATCTCCCGCATTGATCGCAATGTCTCCAGAAACGGCATTCAAGGAGCCAGGACCTTTTCTCCCTACACTGTCCATTGAGTTGTCCTCAAAACCAATATACATCCTGCTATATCTCCCACATGGAAAGTGCCAGGAGGGAGAAGTGGGGATTATGTTTAGACTTTCTTGGAACTGCTTCAAATCAACTAGATATCTTTGTGCTGTAAATCTCCCAACAGCCAAACGCAAAAGCAGCAAACATCTCGCTGTATGTCCCACATCCAAAGTGCCAAGAGAGCGCTTGCTCTCCCTGTCTTTGAGTACTGTTTTCACTGTCCCGGTTACCTCTTTGCTAACATTCTCTTCAGAGCTGCAGTGAAACCAGGAACCACGTGGAGAAGGCACCCACACTGAAAGTGCCTGGAGGGAACATTGGGGCTTCTTCTCAGTGTCTCTGACATAGGGTTTCACTGTCCCGGGAAAGTCTCTGCTAACACCCTGCAGAGCGCTGTGCCCAATATACAGAAACGTCTTGCGGTATCTCCTACAGGGAAAGTGCCAGGAGGGAATTGTGGAGCTTGTTCTCAGTGTCTCTGAGAATTGCTCTGATTATCCCTGTGACCTCTTTGCTAAGACTCTCCAGAGAGACGTCCTCAAAACAAACACACATCTTGACATATCTCCCGCATTGATCGCAGTGTCTCCAGAAACGGCATTCAAGGAGCCAGGACCTTTTCTCCCTACACTGTCCATTGAGTTGTCCTCAAAACCAATATACATCCTGCTATATCTCCCACATGGAAAGTGCCAGGAGGGAGAAGTGGGGATTATGTTTAGACTTTCTCGGAACTGCTTCAAATCAACTAGATATCTTTGTGCTGTAAATCTCCCAACAGCCAAACGCAAAAGCAGCAAACATCTCGCTGTATGTCCCACATCCAAAGTGCCAAGAGAGAGCTTGCTCTCCCTGTCTTTGAGTACTGTTTTCACTGTCCCGGTTACCTCTTTGCTAACATTCTCTTCAGAGCTGCAGTGAAACCAGGAACCACGTGGAGAAGGCACCCACACTGAAAGTGCCTGGAGGGAACATTGGGGCTTCTTCTCAGTGTCTCTGACATAGGGTTTCACTGTCCCGGGAAAGTCTCTGCTAACACCCTGCAGAGCGCTGTGCCCAATATACAGAAACGTCTTGCGGTATCTCCTACAGGGAAAGTGCCAGGAGGGAATTGTCGAGCTTGTTCTCAGTGTCTCTGAGAATTGCTCTGATTATCCCTGTGACCTCTTTGCTAAGACCCTCCAGAGAGACGTCCTCAAAACAAACACACATCTTGACATATCTCCCGCATTGATCGCAGTGTCTCCAGAAACGGCATTCAAGGAGCCAGGACCTTTTCTCCCTACACTGTCCATTGAGTTGTCCTCAAAACCAATATACATCCTGCTATATCTCCCACATGGAAAGTGCCAGGAGGGAGAAGTGGGGATTATGTTTAGACTTTCTCGGAACTGCTTCAAATCAACTAGATATCTTTGTGCTGTAAATCTCCCAACAGCCAAACGCAAAAGCAGCAAACATCTCGCTGTATGTCCCACATCCAAAGTGCCAAGAGAGCGCTTGCTCTCCCTGTCTTTGAGTACTGTTTTCACTGTCCCGGTTACCTCTTTGCTAACATTCTCTTCAGAGCTGCAGTGAAACCAGGAACCACGTGGAGAAGGCACCCACACTGAAAGTGCCTGGAGGGAACATTGGGGCTTCTTCTCAGTGTCTCTGACATAGGGTTTCACTGTCCCGGGAAAGTCTCTGCTAACACCGTGCAGAGCGCTGTGCCCAATATACAGAAACGTCTTGCGGTATCTCCTACAGGGAAAGTGCCAGGAGGGAATTGTGGAGCTTGTTCTCAGTGTCTCTGAGAATTGCTCTGATTATCCCTGTGACCTCTTTGCTAAGACTCTCCAGAGAGACATCCTCAAAACCAACACACATCTTGACATATCTCCCGCATTGATCGCAGTGTCTCCAGAAACGGCATTCAAGGAGCCAGGACCTTTTCTCCCTACACTGTCCATTGAGTTGTCCTCAAAACCAATATACATCCTGCTATATCTCCCACATGGAAAGTGCCAGGAGGGAGAAGTGGGGATTATGTTTAGACTTTCTCGGAACTGCTTCAAATCAACTAGATATCTTTGTGCTGTAAATCTCCCAACAGCCAAACGAAAAAGCAGCAAACATCTCGCTGTATGTCCCACATCCAAAGTGCCAAGAGAGCGCTTGCTCTCCCTGTCTTTGAGTACTGTTTTCACTGTCCCGGTTACCTCTTTGCTAACATTCTCTTCAGAGCTGCAGTGAAACCAGGAACCACGTGGAGAAGGCACCCACACTGAAAGTGCCTGGAGGGAACATTGGGGCTTCTTCTCAGTGTCTCTGACATAGGGTTTCACTGTCCCGCGAAAGTCTCTGCTAACACCGTGCAGAGCGCTGTGCCCAATATACAGAAACGTCTTGCGGTATCTCCTACAGGGAAAGTGCCAGGAGGGAATTGTCGAGCTTGTTCTCAGTGTCTCTGAGAATTGCTCTGATTATGCCTGTGACCTCTTTGCTAAGACTCTCCAGAGAGACGTCCTCAAAACAAACACACATCTTGACATATCTCCCGCATTGATCGCAGTGTCTCCAGAAACGGCATTCAAGGAGCCAGGACCTTTTCTCCCTACACTGTCCATTGAGTTGTCCTCAAAACCAATATACATCCTGCTATATCTCCCACATGGAAAGTGCCAGGAGGGAGAAGTGGGGATTATGTTTAGACTTTCTCGGAACTGCTTCAAATCAACTAGATATCTTTGTGCTGTAAATCTCCCAACAGCCAAACGCAAAAGCAGCAAACATCTCGCTGTATGTCCCACATCCAAAGTGCCAAGAGAGCGCTTGCTCTCCCTGTCTTTGAGTACTGTTTTCACTGTCCCGGTTACCTCTTTGCTAACATTCTCTTCAGAGCTGCAGTGAAACCAGGAACCACGTGGAGAAGGCACCCACACTGAAAGTGCCTGGAGGGAACATTGGGGCTTCTTCTCAGTGTCTCTGACATAGGGTTTCACTGTCCCGGGAAAGTCTCTGCTAACACCCTGCAGAGCGCTGTGCCCAATATACAGAAACGTCTTGCGGTATCTCCTACAGGGAAAGTGCCAGGAGGGAATTGTGGAGCTTGTTCTCAGTGTCTCTGAGAATTGCTCTGATTATCCCTGTGACCTCTTTGCTAAGACTCTCCAGAGAGACATCCTCAAAACCAACACACATCTTGACATATCTCCCGCATTGATCGCAGTGTCTCCAGAAACGGCATTCAAGGAGCCAGGACCTTTTCTCCCTACACTGTCCATTGAGTTGTCCTCAAAACCAATATACATCCTGCTATATCTCCCACATGGAAAGTGCCAGGAGGGAGAAGTGGGGATTATGTTTAGACTTTCTCGGAACTGCTTCAAATCAACTAGATATCTTTGTGCTGTAAATCTCCCAACAGCCAAACGAAAAAGCAGCAAACATCTCGCTGTATGTCCCACATCCAAAGTGCCAAGAGAGCGCTTGCTCTCCCTGTCTTTGAGTACTGTTTTCACTGTCCCGGTTACCTCTTTGCTAACATTCTCTTCAGAGCTGCAGTGAAACCAGGAACCACGTGGAGAAGGCACCCACACTGAAAGTGCCTGGAGGGAACATTGGGGCTTCTTCTCAGTGTCTCTGACATAGGGTTTCACTGTCCCGGGAAAGTCTCTGCTAACACCGTGCAGAGCGCTGTGCCCAATATACAGAAACGTCTTGCGGTATCTCCTACAGGGAAAGTGCCAGGAGGGAATTGTCGAGCTTGTTCTCAGTGTCTCTGAGAATTGCTCTGATTATGCCTGTGACCTCTTTGCTAAGACTCTCCAGAGAGACGTCCTCAAAACAAACACACATCTTGACATATCTCCCGCATTGATCGCAGTGTCTCCAGAAACGGCATTCAAGGAGCCAGGACCTTTTCTCCCTACACTGTCCATTGAGTTGTCCTCAAAACCAATATACATCCTGCTATATCTCCCACATGGAAAGTGCCAGGAGGGAGAAGTGGGGATTATGTTTAGACTTTCTCGGAACTGCTTCAAATCAACTAGATATCTTTGTGCTGTAAATCTCCCAACAGCCAAACGCAAAAGCAGCAAACATCTCGCTGTATGTCCCACATCCAAAGTGCCAAGAGAGCGCTTGCTCTCCCTGTCTTTGAGTACTGTTTTCACTGTCCCGGTTACCTCTTTGCTAACATTCTCTTCAGAGCTGCAGTGAAACCAGGAACCACGTGGAGAAGGCACCCACACTGAAAGTGCCTGGAGGGAACATTGGGGCTTCTTCTCAGTGTCTCTGACATAGGGTTTCACTGTCCCGGGAAAGTCTCTGCTAACACCCTGCAGAGCGCTGTGCCCAATATACAGAAACGTCTTGCGGTATCTCCTACAGGGAAAGTGCCAGGAGGGAATTGTGGAGCTTGTTCTCAGTGTCTCTGAGAATTGCTCTGATTATGCCTGTGACCTCTTTGCTAAGACTCTCCAGAGAGACGTCCTCAAAACAAACACACATCTTGACATATCGCCCGCATTGATCGCAGTGTCTCCAGAAACGGCATTCAAGGAGCCAGGACCTTTTCTCCCTACACTGTCCATTGAGTTGTCCTCAAAATCAATATACATCCTGCTATATCTCCCACATGGAAAGTGCCAGGAGGGAGAAGTGGGGATTATGTTTAGACTTTCTCGGAACTGCTTCAAATCAACTAGATATCTTTGTGCTGTAAATCTCCCAACAGCCAAACGCAAAAGCAGCAAACATCTCGCTGTATGTCCCACATCCAAAGTGCCAAGAGAGAGCTTGCTCTCCCTGTCTTTGAGTACTGTTTTCACTGTCCCGGCTACCTCTTTGCTAACATTCTCTTCAGAGCTGCAGTGAAACCAGGAACCACGTGGAGAAGGCACCCACACTGAAAGTGCCTGGAGGGAACATTGGGGCTTCTTCTCAGTGTCTCTGACATAGGGTTTCACTGTCCCGCGAAAGTCTCTGCTAACACCGTGCAGAGCGCTGTGCCCAATATACAGAAACGTCTTGCGGTATCTCCTACAGGGAAAGTGCCAGGAGGGAATTGTCGAGCTTGTTCTCAGTGTCTCTGAGAATTGCTCTGATTATGCCTGTGACCTCTTTGCTAAGACTCTCCAGAGAGACGTCCTCAAAACAAACACACATCTTGACATATCTCCCGCATTGATCGCAGTGTCTCCAGAAACGGCATTCAAGGAGCCAGGACCTTTTCTCCCTACACTGTCCATTGAGTTGTCCTCAAAACCAATATACATCCTGCTATATCTCCCACATGGAAAGTGCCAGGAGGGAGAAGTGGGGATTATGTTTAGACTTTCTCGGAACTGCTTCAAATCAACTAGATATCTTTGTGCTGTAAATCTCCCAACAGCCAAACGCAAAAGCAGCAAACATCTCGCTGTATGTCCCACATCCAAAGTGCCAAGAGAGCGCTTGCTCTCCCTGTCTTTGAGTACTGTTTTCACTGTCCCGGTTACCTCTTTGCTAACATTCTCTTCAGAGCTGCAGTGAAACCAGGAACCACGTGGAGAAGGCACCCACACTGAAAGTGCCTGGAGGGAACATTGGGGCTTCTTCTCAGTGTCTCTGACATAGGGTTTCACTGTCCCGGGAAAGTCTCTGCTAACACCGTGCAGAGCGCTGTGCCCAATATACAGAAACGTCTTGCGGTATCTCCTACAGGGAAAGTGCCAGGAGGGAATTGTGGAGCTTGTTCTCAGTGTCTCTGAGAATTGCTCTGATTATGCCTGTGACCTCTTTGCTAAGACTCTCCAGAGAGACGTCCTCAAAACAAACACACATCTTGACATATCGCCCGCATTGATCGCAGTGTCTCCAGAAACGGCATTCAAGGAGCCAGGACCTTTTCTCCCTACACTGTCCATTGAGTTGTCCTCAAAACCAATATACATCCTGCTATATCTCCCACATGGAAAGTGCCAGGAGGGAGAAGTGGGGATTATGTTTAGACTTTCTCGGAACTGCTTCAAATCAACTAGATATCTTTGTGCTGTAAATCTCCCAACAGCCAAACGCAAAAGCAGCAAACATCTCGCTGTATGTCCCACATCCAAAGTGCCAAGAGAGAGCTTGCTCTCCCTGTCTTTGAGTACTGTTTTCACTGTCCCGGTTACCTCTTTGCTAACATTCTCTTCAGAGCTGCAGTGAAACCAGGAACCACGTGGAGAAGGCACCCACACTGAAAGTGCCTGGAGGGAACACTGGGGCTTCTTCTCAGTGTCTCTGACATAGGGTTTCACTGTCCCGGGAAAGTCTCTGCTAACACCGTGCAGAGCGCTGTGCCCAATATACAGAAACGTCTTGCGGTATCTCCTACAGGGAAAGTGCCAGGAGGGAATTGTGGAGCTTGTTCTCAGTGTCTCTGAGAATTGCTCTGATTATCCCTGTGTTCTCTTTGCTAAGACTCTCCAGAGAGACGTCCTCAAAACAAACACACATCTTGACATATCTCCCGCATTGATCGCAGTGTCTCCAGAAATGGCATTCAAGGAGCCAGGACCTTTTCTCCCTACACTGTCCATTGAGTTGTCCTCAAAACCAATATACATCCTGCTATATCTCCCACATGGAAAGTGCCAGGAGGGAGAAGTGGGGATTATGTTTAGACTTTCTCGGAACTGCTTCAAATCAACTAGATATCTTTGTGCTGTAAATCTCCCAACAGCCAAACGCAAAAGCAGCAAACATCTCGCTGTATGTCCCACATCCAAAGTGCCAAGAGAGAGCTTGCTCTCCCTGTCTTTGAGTACTGTTTTCACTGTCCCGGTTACCTCTTTGCTAACATTCTCTTCAGAGCTGCAGTGAAACCAGGAACCACGTGGAGAAGGCACGCACACTGAAAGTGCCTGGAGGGAACACTGGGGCTTCTTCTCAGTGTCTCTGACATAGGGTTTCACTGTCCCGCGAAAGTCTCTGCTAACACCCTGCAGAGCGCTGTGCCCAATATACAGAAACGTCTTGCGGTATCTCCTACAGGGAAAGTGCCAGGAGGGAATTGTGGAGCTTGTTCTCAGTGTCTCTGAGAATTGCTCTGATTATGCCTGTGACCTCTTTGCTAAGACTCTCCAGAGAGACGTCCTCAAAACAAACACACATCTTGACATATCTCCCGCATTGATCGCAGTGTCTCCAGAAACGGCATTCAAGGAGCCAGGACCTTTTCTCCCTACACTGTCCATTGAGTTGTCCTCAAAATCAATATACATCCTGCTATATCTCCCACATGGAAAGTGCCAGGAGGGAGAAGTGGGGATTATGTTTAGACTTTCTCGGAACTGCTTCAAATCAACTAGATATCTTTGTGCTGTAAATCTCCCAACAGCCAAACGCAAAAGCAGCAAACATCTCGCTGTATGTCCCACATCCAAAGTGCCAAGAGAGAGCTTGCTCTCCCTGTCTTTGAGTACTGTTTTCACTGTCCCGGTTACCTCTTTGCTAACATTCTCTTCAGAGCTGCAGTGAAACCAGGAACCACGTGGAGAAGGCACCCACACTGAAAGTGCCTGGAGGGAACACTGGGGCTTCTTCTCAGTGTCTCTGACATAGGGTTTCACTGTCCCGGGAAAGTCTCTGCTAACACCCTGCAGAGCGCTGTGCCCAATATACAGAAACGTCTTGCGGTATCTCCTACAGGGAAAGTGCCAGGAGGGAATTGTGGAGCTTGTTCTCAGTGTCTCTGAGAATTGCTCTGATTATGCCTGTGACCTCTTTGCTAAGACTCTCCAGAGAGACGTCCTCAAAACAAACACACATCTTGACATATCTCCCGCATTGATCGCAGTGTCTCCAGAAACGGCATTCAAGGAGCCAGGACCTTTTCTCCCTACACTGTCCATTGAGTTGTCCTCAAAACCAATATACATCCTGCTATATCTCCCACATGGAAAGTGCCAGGAGGGAGAAGTGGGGATTATGTTTAGACTTTCTCGGAACTGCTTCAAATCAACTAGATATCTTTGTGCTGTAAATCTCCCAACAGCCAAACGCAAAAGCAGCAAACATCTCGCTGTATGTCCCACATCCAAAGTGCCAAGAGAGCGCTTGCTCTCCCTGTCTTTGAGTACTGTTTTCACTGTCCCGGTTACCTCTTTGCTAACATTCTCTTCAGAGCTGCAGTGAAACCAGGAACCACGTGGAGAAGGCACCCACACTGAAAGTGCCTGGAGGGAACATTGGGGCTTCTTCTCAGTGTCTCTGACATAGGGTTTCACTGTCCCGCGAAAGTCTCTGCTAACACCCTGCAGAGCGCTGTGCCCAATATACAGAAACGTCTTGCGGTATCTCCTACAGGGAAAGTGCCAGGAGGGAATTGTCGAGCTTGTTCTCAGTGTCTCTGAGAATTGCTCTGATTATGCCTGTGACCTCTTTGCTAAGACTCTCCAGAGAGACGTCCTCAAAACAAACACACATCTTGACATATCTCCCGCATTGATCGCAGTGTCTCCAGAAACGGCATTCAAGGAGCCAGGACCTTTTCTCCCTACACTGTCCATTGAGTTGTCCTCAAAACCAATATACATCCTGCTATATCTCCCACATGGAAAGTGCCAGGAGGGAGAAGTGGGGATTATGTTTAGACTTTCTCGGAACTGCTTCAAATCAACTAGATAGCTTTGTGCTGTAAATCTCCCAACAGCCAAACGCAAAAGCAGCAAACATCTCGCTGTATGTCCCACATCCAAAGTGCCAAGAGAGCGCTTGCTCTCCCTGTCTTTGAGTACTGTTTTCACTGTCCCGGTTACCTCTTTGCTAACATTCTCTTCAGAGCTGCAGTGAAACCAGGAACCACGTGGAGAAGGCACCCACACTGAAAGTGCCTGGAGGGAACATTGGGGCTTCTTCTCAGTGTCTCTGACATAGGGTTTCACTGTCCCGGGAAAGTCTCTGCTAACACCGTGCAGAGCGCTGTGCCCAATATACAGAAACGTCTTGCGGTATCTCCTACAGGGAAAGTGCCAGGAGGGAATTGTGGAGCTTGTTCTCAGTGTCTCTGAGAATTGCTCTGATTATGCCTGTGACCTCTTTGCTAAGACTCTCCAGAGAGACGTCCTCAAAACAAACACACATCTTGACATATCTCCCGCATTGATCGCAGTGTCTCCAGAAACGGCATTCAAGGAGCCAGGACCTTTTCTCCCTACACTGTCCATTGAGTTGTCCTCAAAACCAATATACATCCTGCTATATCTCCCACATGGAAAGTGCCAGGAGGGAGAAGTGGGGATTATGTTTAGACTTTCTCGGAACTGCTTCAAATCAACTAGATATCTTTGTGCTGTAAATCTCCCAACAGCCAAACGCAAAAGCAGCAAACATCTCGCTGTATGTCCCACATCCAAAGTGCCAAGAGAGAGCTTGCTCTCCCTGTCTTTGAGTTCTGTTTTCACTGTCCCGGTTACCTCTTTGCTAACATTCTCTTCAGAGCTGCAGTGAAACCAGGAACCACGTGGAGAAGGCACCCACACTGAAAGTGCCTGGAGGGAACATTGGGGCTTCTTCTCAGTGTCTCTGACATAGGGTTTCACTGTCCCGGGAAAGTCTCTGCTAACACCGTGCAGAGCGCTGTGCCCAATATACAGAAACGTCTTGCGGTATCTCCTACAGGGAAAGTGCCAGGAGGGAATTGTCGAGCTTGTTCTCAGTGTCTCTGAGAATTGCTCTGATTATGCCTGTGACCTCTTTGCTAAGATTCTCCAGAGAGACGTCCTCAAAACCAACACACATCTTGAGATATCTCCCGCATTGATCGCAGTGTCTCCAGAAACGGCATTCAAGGAGCCAGGACCTTTTCTCCCTACACTGTCCATTGAGTTGTCCTCAAAACCAATATACATCCTGCTATATCTCCCACATGGAAAGTGCCAGGAGGGAGAAGTGGGGATTATGTTTAGACTTTCTCGGAACTGCTTCAAATCAACTAGATATCTTTGTGCTGTAAATCTCCCAACAGCCAAACGCAAAAGCAGCAAACATCTCGCTGTATGTCCCACATCCAAAGTGCCAAGAGAGAGCTTGCTCTCCCTGTCTTTGAGTACTGTTTTCACTGTCCCGGTTACCTCTTTGCTAACATTCTCTTCAGAGCTGCAGTGAAACCAGGAACCACGTGGAGAAGGCACCCACACTGAAAGTGCCTGGAGGGAACATTGGGGCTTCTTCTCAGTGTCTCTGACATAGGGTTTCACTGTCCCGCGAAAGTCTCTGCTAACACCCTGCAGAGCGCTGTGCCCAATATACAGAAACGTCTTGCGGTATCTCCTACAGGGAAAGTGCCAGGAGGGAATTGTCGAGCTTGTTCTCAGTGTCTCTGAGAATTGCTCTGATTATCCCTGTGACCTCTTTGCTAAGACTCTCCAGAGAGACGTCCTCAAAACAAACACACATCTTGACATATCTCCCGCATTGATCGCAGTGTCTCCAGAAACGGCATTCAAGGAGCCAGGACCTTTTCTCCCTACACTGTCCATTGAGTTGTCCTCAAAACCAATATACATCCTGCTATATCTCCCACATGGAAAGTGCCAGGAGGGAGAAGTGGGGATTATGTTTAGACTTTCTCGGAACTGCTTCAAATCAACTAGATATCTTTGTGCTGTAAATCTCCCAACAGCCAAACACAAAAGCAGCAAACATCTCGCTGTATGTCCCACATCCAAAGTGCCAAGAGAGCGCTTGCTCTCCCTGTCTTTGAGTACTGTTTTCACTGTCCCGGTTACCTCTTTGCTAACATTCTCTTCAGAGCTGCAGTGAAACCAGGAACCACGTGGAGAAGGCACCCACACTGAAAGTGCCTGGAGGGAACATTGGGGCTTCTTCTCAGTGTCTCTGACATAGGGTTTCACTGTCCCGCGAAAGTCTCTGCTAACACCCTGCAGAGCGCTGTGCCCAATATACAGAAACGTCTTGCGGTATCTCCTACAGGGAAAGTGCCAGGAGGGAATTGTCGAGCTTGTTCTCAGTGTCTCTGAGAATTGCTCTGATTATCCCTGTGACCTCTTTGCTAAGACTCTCCAGAGAGACGTCCTCAAAACAAACACACATCTTGACATATCTCCCGCATTGATCGCAGTGTCTCCAGAAACGGCATTCAAGGAGCCAGGACCTTTTCTCCCTACACTGTCCATTGAGTTGTCCTCAAAACCAATATACATCCTGCTATATCTCCCAAATGGAAAGTGCCAGGAGGGAGAAGTGGGGATTATGTTTAGACTTTCTCGGAACTGCTTCAAATCAACTAGATAGCTTTGTGCTGTAAATCTCCCAACAGCCAAACGCAAAAGCAGCAAACATCTCGCTGTATGTCCCACATCCAAAGTGCCAAGAGAGCGCTTGCTCTCCCTGTGTTTGAGTACTGTTTTCACTGTCCCGGCTACCTCTTTGCTAACATTCTCTTCAGAGCTGCAGTGAAACCAGGAACCACGTGGAGAAGGCACCCACACTGAAAGTGCCTGGAGGGAACATTGGGGCTTCTTCTCAGTGTCTCTGACATAGGGTTTCACTGTCCCGGGAAAGTCTCTGCTAACACCGTGCAGAGCGCTGTGCCCAATATACAGAAACGTCTTGCGGTATCTCCTACAGGGAAAGTGCCAGGAGGGAATTGTGGAGCTTGTTCTCAGTGTCTCTGAGAATTGCTCTGATTATGCCTGTGACCTCTTTGCTAAGACTCTCCAGAGAGACATCCTCAAAACAAACACACATCTTGACATATCTCCCGCATTGATCGCAGTGTCTCCAGAAACGGCATTCAAGGAGCCAGGACCTTTTCTCCCTACACTGTCCATTGAGTTGTCCTCAAAACCAATATACATCCTGCTATATCTCCCACATGGAAAGTGCCAGGAGGGAGAAGTGGGGATTATGTTTAGACTTTCTCGGAACTGCTTCAAATCAACTAGATATCTTTGTGCTGTAAATCTCCCAACAGCCAAACGCAAAAGCAGCAAACATCTCGCTGTATGTCCCACATCCAAAGTGCCAAGAGAGAGCTTGCTCTCCCTGTCTTTGAGTACTGTTTTCACTGTCCCGGTTACCTCTTTGCTAACATTCTCTTCAGAGCTGCAGTGAAACCAGGAACCACGTGGAGAAGGCACCCACACTGAAAGTGCCTGGAGGGAACATTGGGGCTTCTTCTCAGTGTCTCTGACATAGGGTTTCACTGTCCCGGGAAAGTCTCTGCTAACACCGTGCAGAGCGCTGTGCCCAATATACAGAAACGTCTTGCGGTATCTCCTACAGGGAAAGTGCCAGGAGGGAATTGTCGAGCTTGTTCTCAGTGTCTCTGAGAATTGCTCTGATTATGCCTGTGACCTCTTTGCTAAGATTCTCCAGAGAGACGTCCTCAAAACCAACACACATCTTGAGATATCTCCCGCATTGATCGCAGTGTCTCCAGAAACGGCATTCAAGGAGCCAGGACCTTTTCTCCCTACACTGTCCATTGAGTTGTCCTCAAAACCAATATACATCCTGCTATATCTCCCACATGGAAAGTGCCAGGAGGGAGAAGTGGGGATTATGTTTAGACTTTCTCGGAACTGCTTCAAATCAACTAGATATCTTTGTGCTGTAAATCTCCCAACAGCCAAACGCAAAAGCAGCAAACATCTCGCTGTATGTCCCACATCCAAAGTGCCAAGAGAGAGCTTGCTCTCCCTGTCTTTGAGTACTGTTTTCACTGTCCCGGTTACCTCTTTGCTAACATTCTCTTCAGAGCTGCAGTGAAACCAGGAACCACGTGGAGAAGGCACCCACACTGAAAGTGCCTGGAGGGAACATTGGGGCTTCTTCTCAGTGTCTCTGACATAGGGTTTCACTGTCCCGCGAAAGTCTCTGCTAACACCCTGCAGAGCGCTGTGCCCAATATACAGAAACGTCTTGCGGTATCTCCTACAGGGAAAGTGCCAGGAGGGAATTGTCGAGCTTGTTCTCAGTGTCTCTGAGAATTGCTCTGATTATCCCTGTGACCTCTTTGCTAAGACTCTCCAGAGAGACGTCCTCAAAACAAACACACATCTTGACATATCTCCCGCATTGATCGCAGTGTCTCCAGAAACGGCATTCAAGGAGCCAGGACCTTTTCTCCCTACACTGTCCATTGAGTTGTCCTCAAAACCAATATACATCCTGCTATATCTCCCACATGGAAAGTGCCAGGAGGGAGAAGTGGGGATTATGTTTAGACTTTCTCGGAACTGCTTCAAATCAACTAGATATCTTTGTGCTGTAAATCTCCCAACAGCCAAACGCAAAAGCAGCAAACATCTCGCTGTATGTCCCACATCCAAAGTGCCAAGAGAGAGCTTGCTCTCCCTGTCTTTGAGTACTGTTTTCACTGTCCCGGTTACCTCTTTGCTAACATTCTCTTCAGAGCTGCAGTGAAACCAGGAACCACGTGGAGAAGGCACCCACACTGAAAGTGCCTGGAGGGAACATTGGGGCTTCTTCTCAGTGTCTCTGACATAGGGTTTCACTGTCCCGGGAAAGTCTCTGCTAACACCCTGCAGAGCGCTGTGCCCAATATACAGAAACGTCTTGCGGTATCTCCTACAGGGAAAGTGCCAGGAGGGAATTGTCGAGCTTGTTCTCAGTGTCTCTGAGAATTGCTCTGATTATGCCTGTGACCTCTTTGCTAAGATTCTCCAGAGAGACGTCCTCAAAACCAACACACATCTTGAGATATCTCCCGCATTGATCGCAGTGTCTCCAGAAACGGCATTCAAGGAGCCAGGACCTTTTCTCCCTACACTGTCCATTGAGTTGTCCTCAAAACCAATATACATCCTGCTATATCTCCCACATGGAAAGTGCCAGGAGGGAGAAGTGGGGATTATGTTTAGACTTTCTCGGAACTGCTTCAAATCAACTAGATATCTTTGTGCTGTAAATCTCCCAACAGCCAAACGCAAAAGCAGCAAACATCTCGCTGTATGTCCCACATCCAAAGTGCCAAGAGAGAGCTTGCTCTCCCTGTCTTTGAGTTCTGTTTTCACTGTCCCGGTTACCTCTTTGCTAACATTCTCTTCAGAGCTGCAGTGAAACCAGGAACCACGTGGAGAAGGCACCCACACTGAAAGTGCCTGGAGGGAACATTGGGGCTTCTTCTCAGTGTCTCTGACATAGGGTTTCACTGTCCCGGGAAAGTCTCTGCTAACACCGTGCAGAGCGCTGTGCCCAATATACAGAAACGTCTTGCGGTATCTCCTACAGGGAAAGTGCCAGGAGGGAATTGTCGAGCTTGTTCTCAGTGTCTCTGAGAATTGCTCTGATTATGCCTGTGACCTCTTTGCTAAGATTCTCCAGAGAGACGTCCTCAAAACCAACACACATCTTGAGATATCTCCCGCATTGATCGCAGTGTCTCCAGAAACGGCATTCAAGGAGCCAGGACCTTTTCTCCCTACACTGTCCATTGAGTTGTCCTCAAAACCAATATACATCCTGCTATATCTCCCACATGGAAAGTGCCAGGAGGGAGAAGTGGGGATTATGTTTAGACTTTCTCGGAACTGCTTCAAATCAACTAGATATCTTTGTGCTGTAAATCTCCCAACAGCCAAACGCAAAAGCAGCAAACATCTCGCTGTATGTCCCACATCCAAAGTGCCAAGAGAGAGCTTGCTCTCCCTGTCTTTGAGTACTGTTTTCACTGTCCCGGTTACCTCTTTGCTAACATTCTCTTCAGAGCTGCAGTGAAACCAGGAACCACGTGGAGAAGGCACCCACACTGAAAGTGCCTGGAGGGAACACTGGGGCTTCTTCTCAGTGTCTCTGACATAGGGTTTCACTGTCCCGCGAAAGTCTCTGCTAACACCGTGCAGAGCGCTGTGCCCAATATACAGAAACGTCTTGCGGTATCTCCTACAGGGAAAGTGCCAGGAGGGAATTGTCGAGCTTGTTCTCAGTGTCTCTGAGAATTGCTCTGATTATCCCTGTGACCTCTTTGCTAAGACTCTCCAGAGAGACGTCCTCAAAACAAACACACATCTTGACATATCTCCCGCATTGATCGCAGTGTCTCCAGAAACGGCATTCAAGGAGCCAGGACCTTTTCTCCCTACACTGTCCATTGAGTTGTCCTCAAAACCAATATACATCCTGCTATATCTCCCACATGGAAAGTGCCAAGAGGGAGAAGTGGGGATTATGTTTAGACTTTCTCGGAACTGCTTCAAATCAACTAGATATCTTTGTGCTGTAAATCTCCCAACAGCCAAACGCAAAAGCAGCAAACATCTCGCTGTATGTCCCACATCCAAAGTGCCAAGAGAGCGCTTGCTCTCCCTGTCTTTGAGTACTGTTTTCACTGTCCCGGTTACCTCTTTGCTAACATTCTCTTCAGAGCTGCAGTGAAACCAGGAACCACGTGGAGAAGGCACCCACACTGAAAGTGCCTGGAGGGAACATTGGGGCTTCTTCTCAGTGTCTCTGACATAGGGTTTCACTGTCCCGCGAAAGTCTCTGCTAACACCCTGCAGAGCGCTGTGCCCAATATACAGAAACGTCTTGCGGTATCTCCTACAGGGAAAGTGCCAGGAGGGAATTGTCGAGCTTGTTCTCAGTGTCTCTGAGAATTGCTCTGATTATGCCTGTGACCTCTTTGCTAAGACTCTCCAGAGAGACGTCCTCAAAACAAACACACATCTTGACATATCTCCCGCATTGATCGCAGTGTCTCCAGGAACGGCATTCAAGGAGCCAGGACCTTTTCTCCCTACACTGTCCATTGAGTTGTCCTCAAAACCAATATACATCCTGCTATATCTCCCACATGGAAAGTGCCAGGAGGGAGAAGTGGGGATTATGTTTAGACTTTCTCGGAACTGCTTCAAATCAACTAGATATCTTTGTGCTGTAAATCTCCCAACAGCCAAACGCAAAAGCAGCAAACATCTCGCTGTATGTCCCACATCCAAAGTGCCAAGAGAGCGCTTGCTCTCCCTGTCTTTGAGTACTGTTTTCACTGTCCCGGTTACCTCTTTGCTAACATTCTCTTCAGAGCTGCAGTGAAACCAGGAACCACGTGGAGAAGGCACCCACACTGAAAGTGCCTGGAGGGAACACTGGGGCTTCTTCTCAGTGTCTCTGACATAGGGTTTCACTGTCCCGCGAAAGTCTCTGCTAACACCGTGCAGAGCGCTGTGCCCAATATACAGAAACGTCTTGCGGTATCTCCTACAGGGAAAGTGCCAGGAGGGAATTGTCGAGCTTGTTCTCAGTGTCTCTGAGAATTGCTCTGATTATCCCTGTGACCTCTTTGCTAAGACTCTCCAGAGAGACGTCCTCAAAACAAACACACATCTTGACATATCTCCCGCATTGATCGCAGTGTCTCCAGAAACGGCATTCAAGGAGCCAGGACCTTTTCTCCCTACACTGTCCATTGAGTTGTCCTCAAAACCAATATACATCCTGCTATATCTCCCACATGGAAAGTGCCAGGAGGGAGAAGTGGGGATTATGTTTAGACTTTCTCGGAACTGCTTCAAATCAACTAGATATCTTTGTGCTGTAAATCTCCCAACAGCCAAACGCAAAAGCAGCAAACATCTCGCTGTATGTCCCACATCCAAAGTGCCAAGAGAGCGCTTGCTCTCCCTGTCTTTGAGTACTGTTTTCACTGTCCCGGTTACCTCTTTGCTAACATTCTCTTCAGAGCTGCAGTGAAACCAGGAACCACGTGGAGAAGGCACCCACACTGAAAGTGCCTGGAGGGAACATTGGGGCTTCTTCTCAGTGTCTCTGACATAGGGTTTCACTGTCCCGCGAAAGTCTCTGCTAACACCCTGCAGAGCGCTGTGCCCAATATACAGAAACGTCTTGCGGTATCTCCTACAGGGAAAGTGCCAGGAGGGAATTGTCGAGCTTGTTCTCAGTGTCTCTGAGAATTGCTCTGATTATGCCTGTGACCTCTTTGCTAAGACTCTCCAGAGAGACGTCCTCAAAACAAACACACATCTTGACATATCTCCCGCATTGATCGCAGTGTCTCCAGAAACGGCATTCAAGGAGCCAGGACCTTTTCTCCCTACACTGTCCATTGAGTTGTCCTCAAAACCAATATACATCCTGCTATATCTCCCAAATGGAAAGTGCCAGGAGGGAGAAGTGGGGATTATGTTTAGACTTTCTCGGAACTGCTTCAAATCAACTAGATAGCTTTGTGCTGTAAATCTCCCAACAGCCAAACGCAAAAGCAGAAAACATCTCGCTGTATGTCCCACATCCAAAGTGCCAAGAGAGCGCTTGCTCTCCCTGTGTTTGAGTACTGTTTTCACTGTCCCGGCTACCTCTTTGCTAACATTCTCTTCAGAGCTGCAGTGAAACCAGGAACCACGTGGAGAAGGCACCCACACTGAAAGTGCCTGGAGGGAACATTGGGGCTTCTTCTCAGTGTCTCTGACATAGGGTTTCACTGTCCCGCGAAAGTCTCTGCTAACACCGTGCAGAGCGCTGTGCCCAATATACAGAAACGTCTTGCGGTATCTCCTACAGGGAAAGTGCCAGGAGGGAATTGTCGAGCTTGTTCTCAGTGTCTCTGAGAATTGCTCTGATTATGCCTGTGACCTCTTTGCTAAGATTCTCCAGAGAGACTTCCTCAAAACCAACACACATCTTGAGATATCTCCTGCATTGATCGCAGTGTCTCCAGAAACGGCATTCAAGGAGCCAGGACCTTTTCTCCCTACACTGTCCATTGAGTTGTCCTCAAAACCAATATACATCCTGCTATATCTCCCACATGGAAAGTGCCAGGAGGGAGAAGTGGGGATTATGTTTAGACTTTCTCGGAACTGCTTCAAATCAACTAGATATCTTTGTGCTGTAAATCTCCCAACAGCCAAACGCAAAAGCAGCAAACATCTCGCTGTATGTCCCACATCCAAAGTGCCAAGAGAGCGCTTGCTCTCCCTGTCTTTGAGTACTGTTTTCACTGTCCCGGTTACCTCTTTGCTAACATTCTCTTCAGAGCTGCAGTGAAACCAGGAACCACGTGGAGAAGGCACCCACACTGAAAGTGCCTGGAGGGAACATTGGGGCTTCTTCTCAGTGTCTCTGACATAGGGTTTCACTGTCCCGCGAAAGTCTCTGCTAACACCCTGCAGAGCGCTGTGCCCAATATACAGAAACGTCTTGCGGTATCTCCTACAGGGAAAGTGCCAGGAGGGAATTGTCGAGCTTGTTCTCAGTGTCTCTGAGAATTGCTCTGATTATGCCTGTGACCTCTTTGCTAAGACTCTCCAGAGAGACGTCCTCAAAACAAACACACATCTTGACATATCTCCGGCATTGATCGCAGTGTCTCCAGAAACGGCATTCAAGGAGCCAGGACCTTTTCTCCCTACACTGTCCATTGAGTTGTCCTCAAAACCAATATACATCCTGCTATATCTCCCAAATGGAAAGTGCCAGGAGGGAGAAGTGGGGATTATGTTTAGACTTTCTCGGAACTGCTTCAAATCAACTAGATAGCTTTGTGCTGTAAATCTCCCAACAGCCAAACGCAAAAGCAGCAAACATCTCGCTGTATGTCCCACATCCAAAGTGCCAAGAGAGCGCTTGCTCTCCCTGTGTTTGAGTACTGTTTTCACTGTCCCGGCTACCTCTTTGCTAACATTCTCTTCAGAGCTGCAGTGAAACCAGGAACCACGTGGAGAAGGCACCCACACTGAAAGTGCCTGGAGGGAACATTGGGGCTTCTTCTCAGTGTCTCTGACATAGGGTTTCACTGTCCCGGGAAAGTCTCTGCTAACACCGTGCAGAGCGCTGTGCCCAATATACAGAAACGTCTTGCGGTATCTCCTACAGGGAAAGTGCCAGGAGGGAATTGTCGAGCTTGTTCTCAGTGTCTCTGAGAATTGCTCTGATTATGCCTGTGACCTCTTTGCTAAGATTCTCCAGAGAGACGTCCTCAAAACCAACACACATCTTGAGATATCTCCTGCATTGATCGCAGTGTCTCCAGAAACGGCATTCAAGGAGCCAGGACCTTTTCTCCCTACACTGTCCATTGAGTTGTCCTCAAAACCAATATACATCCTGCTATATCTCCCACATGGAAAGTGCCAGGAGGGAGAAGTGGGGATTATGTTTAGACTTTCTCGGAACTGCTTCAAATCAACTAGATATCTTTGTGCTGTAAATCTCCCAACAGCCAAACGCAAAAGCAGCAAACATCTCGCTGTATGTCCCACATCCAAAGTGCCAAGAGAGAGCTTGCTCTCCCTGTCTTTGAGTACTGTTTTCACTGTCCCGGTTACCTCTTTGCTAACATTCTCTTCAGAGCTGCAGTGAAACCAGGAACCACGTGGAGAAGGCACCCACACTGAAAGTGCCTGGAGGGAACATTGGGGCTTCTTCTCAGTGTCTCTGACATAGGGTTTCACTGTCCCGCGAAAGTCTCTGCTAACACCCTGCAGAGCGCTGTGCCCAATATACAGAAACGTCTTGCGGTATCTCCTACAGGGAAAGTGCCAGGAGGGAATTGTCGAGCTTGTTCTCAGTGTCTCTGAGAATTGCTCTGATTATGCCTGTGACCTCTTTGCTAAGACTCTCCAGAGAGACGTCCTCAAAACAAACACACATCTTGACATATCTCCGGCATTGATCGCAGTGTCTCCAGAAACGGCATTCAAGGAGCCAGGACCTTTTCTCCCTACACTGTCCATTGAGTTGTCCTCAAAACCAATATACATCCTGCTATATCTCCCAAATGGAAAGTGCCAGGAGGGAGAAGTGGGGATTATGTTTAGACTTTCTCGGAACTGCTTCAAATCAACTAGATAGCTTTGTGCTGTAAATCTCCCAACAGCCAAACGCAAAAGCAGCAAACATCTCGCTGTATGTCCCACATCCAAAGTGCCAAGAGAGCGCTTGCTCTCCCTGTGTTTGAGTACTGTTTTCACTGTCCCGGCTACCTCTTTGCTAACATTCTCTTCAGAGCTGCAGTGAAACCAGGAACCACGTGGAGAAGGCACCCACACTGAAAGTGCCTGGAGGGAACATTGGGGCTTCTTCTCAGTGTCTCTGACATAGGGTTTCACTGTCCCGGGAAAGTCTCTGCTAACACCCTGCAGAGCGCTGTGCCCAATATACAGAAACGTCTTGCGGTATCTCCTACAGGGAAAGTGCCAGGAGGGAATTGTGGAGCTTGTTCTCAGTGTCTCTGAGAATTGCTCTGATTATGCCTGTGACCTCTTTGCTAAGACTCTCCAGAGAGACGTCCTCAAAACAAACACACATCTTGACATATCTCCCGCATTGATCGCAGTGTCTCCAGAAACGGCATTCAAGGAGCCAGGACCTTTTCTCCCTACACTGTCCATTGAGTTGTCCTCAAAACCAATATACATCCTGCTATATCTCCCACATGGAAAGTGCCAGGAGGGAGAAGTGGGGATTATGTTTAGACTTTCTCGGAACTGCTTCAAATCAACTAGATATCTTTGTGCTGTAAATCTCCCAACAGCCAAACGCAAAAGCAGCAAACATCTCGCTGTATGTCCCACATCCAAAGTGCCAAGAGAGAGCTTGCTCTCCCTGTCTTTGAGTACTGTTTTCACTGTCCCGGTTACCTCTTTGCTAACATTCTCTTCAGAGCTGCAGTGAAACCAGGAACCACGTGGAGAAGGCACCCACACTGAAAGTGCCTGGAGGGAACATTGGGGCTTCTTCTCAGTGTCTCTGACATAGGGTTTCACTGTCCCGCGAAAGTCTCTGCTAACACCGTGCAGAGCGCTGTGCCCAATATACAGAAACGTCTTGCGGTATCTCCTACAGGGAAAGTGCCAGGAGGGAATTGTCGAGCTTGTTCTCAGTGTCTCTGAGAATTGCTCTGATTATCCCTGTGACCTCTTTGCTAAGACTCTCCAGAGAGACATCCTCAAAACCAACACACATCTTGACATATCTCCCGCATTGATCGCAGTGTCTCCAGAAACGGCATTCAAGGAGCCAGGACCTTTTCTCCCTACACTGTCCATTGAGTTGTCCTCAAAACCAATATACATCCTGCTATATCTCCCACATGGAAAGTGCCAGGAGGGAGAAGTGGGGATTATGTTTAGACTTTCTCGGAACTGCTTCAAATCAACTAGATATCTTTGTGCTGTAAATCTCCCAACAGCCAAACGCAAAAGCAGCAAACATCTCGCTGTATGTCCCACATCCAAAGTGCCAAGAGAGAGCTTGCTCTCCCTGTCTTTGAGTACTGTTTTCACTGTCCCGGTTACCTCTTTGCTAACATTCTCTTCAGAGCTGCAGTGAAACCAGGAACCACGTGGAGAAGGCACCCACACTGAAAGTGCCTGGAGGGAACATTGGGGCTTCTTCTCAGTGTCTCTGACATAGGGTTTCACTGTCCCGGGAAAGTCTCTGCTAACACCCTGCAGAGCGCTGTGCCCAATATACAGAAACGTCTTGCGGTATCTCCTACAGGGAAAGTGCCAGGAGGGAATTGTGGAGCTTGTTCTCAGTGTCTCTGAGAATTGCTCTGATTATGCCTGTGACCTCTTTGCTAAGACTCTCCAGAGAGACGTCCTCAAAACAAACACACATCTTGACATATCTCCCGCATTGATCGCAGTGTCTCCAGAAACGGCATTCAAGGAGCCAGGACCTTTTCTCCCTACACTGTCCATTGAGTTGTCCTCAAAACCAATATACATCCTGCTATATCTCCCACATGGAAAGTGCCAGGAGGGAGAAGTGGGGATTATGTTTAGACTTTCTCGGAACTGCTTCAAATCAACTAGATAGCTTTGTGCTGTAAATCTCCCAACAGCCAAACGCAAAAGCAGCAAACATCTCGCTGTATGTCCCACATCCAAAGTGCCAAGAGAGAGCTTGCTCTCCCTGTCTTTGAGTACTGTTTTCACTGTCCCGGTTCCCTCTTTGCTAACATTCTCTTCAGAGCTGCAGTGAAACCAGGAACCACGTGGAGAAGGCACCCACACTGAAAGTGCCTGGAGGGAACATTGGGGCTTCTTCTCAGTGTCTCTGACATAGGGTTTCACTGTCCCGGGAAAGTCTCTGCTAACACCCTGCAGAGCGCTGTGCCCAATATACAGAAACGTCTTGCGGTATCTCCTACAGGGAAAGTGCCAGGAGGGAATTGTGGAGCTTGTTCTCAGTGTCTCTGAGAATTGCTCTGATTATGCCTGTGACCTCTTTGCTAAGACTCTCCAGAGAGACGTCCTCAAAACAAACACACATCTTGACATATCTCCCACATTGATCGCAGTGTCTCCAGAAACGGCATTCAAGGAGCCAGGACCTTTTCTCCCTACACTGTCCATTGAGTTGTCCTCAAAACCAATATACATCCTGCTATATCTCCCACATGGAAAGTGCCAGGAGGGAGAAGTGGGGATTATGTTTAGACTTTCTCGGAACTGCTTCAAATCAACTAGATATCTTTGTGCTGTAAATCTCCCAACAGCCAAACGCAAAAGCAGCAAACATCTCGCTGTATGTCCCACATCCAAAGTGCCAAGAGAGAGCTTGCTCTCCCTGTCTTTGAGTACTGTTTTCACTGTCCCGGTTACCTCTTTGCTAACATTCTCTTCAGAGCTGCAGTGAAACCAGGAACCACGTGGAGAAGGCACCCACACTGAAAGTGCCTGGAGGGAACATTGGGGCTTCTTCTCAGTGTCTCTGACATAGGGTTTCACTGTCCCGCGAAAGTCTCTGCTAACACCGTGCAGAGCGCTGTGCCCAATATACAGAAACGTCTTGCGGTATCTCCTACAGGGAAAGTGCCAGGAGGGAATTGTCGAGCTTGTTCTCAGTGTCTCTGAGAATTGCTCTGATTATCCCTGTGACCTCTTTGCTAAGACTCTCCAGAGAGACATCCTCAAAACCAACACACATCTTGACATATCTCCCGCATTGATCGCAGTGTCTCCAGAAACGGCATTCAAGGAGCCAGGACCTTTTCTCCCTACACTGTCCATTGAGTTGTCCTCAAAATCAATATACATCCTGCTATATCTCCCACATGGAAAGTGCCAGGAGGGAGAAGTGGGGATTATGTTTAGACTTTCTCGGAACTGCTTCAAATCAACTAGATATCTTTGTGCTGTAAATCTCCCAACAGCCAAACGCAAAAGCAGCAAACATCTCGCTGTATGTCCCACATCCAAAGTGCCAAGAGAGAGCTTGCTCTCCCTGTCTTTGAGTACTGTTTTCACTGTCCCGGTTACCTCTTTGCTAACATTCTCTTCAGAGCTGCAGTGAAACCAGGAACCACGTGGAGAAGGCACCCACACTGAAAGTGCCTGGAGGGAACATTGGGGCTTCTTCTCAGTGTCTCTGACATAGGGTTTCACTGTCCCGGGAAAGTCTCTGCTAACACCCTGCAGAGCGCTGTGCCCAATATACAGAAACGTCTTGCGGTATCTCCTACAGGGAAAGTGCCAGGAGGGAATTGTGGAGCTTGTTCTCAGTGTCTCTGAGAATTGCTCTGATTATGCCTGTGACCTCTTTGCTAAGACTCTCCAGAGAGACGTCCTCAAAACAAACACACATCTTGACATATCTCCCGCATTGATCGCAGTGTCTCCAGAAACGGCATTCAAGGAGCCAGGACCTTTTCTCCCTACACTGTCCATTGAGTTGTCCTCAAAACCAATATACATCCTGCTATATCTCCCACATGGAAAGTGCCAGGAGGGAGAAGTGGGGATTATGTTTAGACTTTCTCGGAACTGCTTCAAATCAACTAGATAGCTTTGTGCTGTAAATCTCCCAACAGCCAAACGCAAAAGCAGCAAACATCTCGCTGTATGTCCCACATCCAAAGTGCCAAGAGAGAGCTTGCTCTCCCTGTCTTTGAGTACTGTTTTCACTGTCCCGGTTCCCTCTTTGCTAACATTCTCTTCAGAGCTGCAGTGAAACCAGGAACCACGTGGAGAAGGCACCCACACTGAAAGTGCCTGGAGGGAACATTGGGGCTTCTTCTCAGTGTCTCTGACATAGGGTTTCACTGTCCCGGGAAAGTCTCTGCTAACACCGTGCAGAGCGCTGTGCCCAATATACAGAAATGTCTTGCGGTATCTCCTACAGGGAAAGTGCCAGGAGGGAATTGTCGAGCTTGTTCTCAGTGTCTCTGAGAATTGCTCTGATTATGCCTGTGACCTCTTTGCTAAGACTCTCCAGAGAGACGTCCTCAAAACAAACACACATCTTGACATATCTCCCGCATTGATCGCAGTGTCTCCAGAAACGGCATTCAAGGAGCCAGGACCTTTTCTCCCTACACTGTCCATTGAGTTGTCCTCAAAACCAATATACATCCTGCTATATCTCCCACATGGAAAGTGCCAGGAGGGAGAAGTGGGGATTATGTTTAGACTTTCTCGGAACTGCTTCAAATCAACTAGATATCTTTGTGCTGTAAATCTCCCAACAGCCAAACGCAAAAGCAGCAAACATCTCGCTGTATGTCCCACATCCAAAGTGCCAAGAGAGAGCTTGCTCTCCCTGTCTTTGAGTACTGTTTTCACTGTCCCGGTTACCTCTTTGCTAACATTCTCTTCAGAGCTGCAGTGAAACCAGGAACCACGTGGAGAAGGCACCCACACTGAAAGTGCCTGGACGGAACACTGGGGCTTCTTCTCAGTGTCTCTGACATAGGGTTTCACTGTCCCGGGAAAGTCTCTGCTAACACCCTGCAGAGCGCTGTGCCCAATATACAGAAACGTCTTGCGGTATCTCCTACAGGGAAAGTGCCAGGAGGGAATTGTCGAGCTTGTTCTCAGTGTCTCTGAGAATTGCTCTGATTATGCCTGTGACCTCTTTGCTAAGACTCTCCAGAGAGACATCCTCAAAACCAACACACATCTTGACATATCTCCCGCATTGATCGCAGTGTCTCCAGAAACGGCATTCAAGGAGCCAGGACCTTTTCTCCCTACACTGTCCATTGAGTTGTCCTCAAAACCAATATACATCCTGCTATATCTCCCACATGGAAAGTGCCAGGAGGGAGAAGTGGGGATTATGTTTAGACTTTCTCGGAACTGCTTCAAATCAACTAGATATCTTTGTGCTGTAAATCTCCCAACAGCCAAACGCAAAAGCAGCAAACATCTCGCTGTATGTCCCACATCCAAAGTGCCAAGAGAGAGCTTGCTCTCCCTGTCTTTGAGTACTGTTTTCACTGTCCCGGTTACCTCTTTGCTAACATTCTCTTCAGAGCTGCAGTGAAACCAGGAACCACGTGGAGAAGGCACCCACACTGAAAGTGCCTGGAGGGAACATTGGGGCTTCTTCTCAGTGTCTCTGACATAGGGTTTCACTGTCCCGCGAAAGTCTCTGCTAACACCGTGCAGAGCGCTGTGCCCAATATACAGAAACGTCTTGCGGTATCTCCTACAGGGAAAGTGCCAGGAGGGAATTGTCGAGCTTGTTCTCAGTGTCTCTGAGAATTGCTCTGATTATCCCTGTGACCTCTTTGCTAAGACTCTCCAGAGAGACATCCTCAAAACCAACACACATCTTGACATATCTCCCGCATTGATCGCAGTGTCTCCAGAAACGGCATTCAAGGAGCCAGGACCTTTTCTCCCTACACTGTCCATTGAGTTGTCCTCAAAACCAATATACATCCTGCTATATCTCCCACATGGAAAGTGCCAGGAGGGAGAAGTGGGGATTATGTTTAGACTTTCTCGGAACTGCTTCAAATCAACTAGATATCTTTGTGCTGTAAATCTCCCAACAGCCAAACGCAAAAGCAGCAAACATCTCGCTGTATGTCCCACATCCAAAGTGCCAAGAGAGAGCTTGCTCTCCCTGTCTTTGAGTACTGTTTTCACTGTCCCGGTTACCTCTTTGCTAACATTCTCTTCAGAGCTGCAGTGAAACCAGGAACCACGTGGAGAAGGCACCCACACTGAAAGTGCCTGGAGGGAACATTGGGGCTTCTTCTCAGTGTCTCTGACATAGGGTTTCACTGTCCCGGGAAAGTCTCTGCTAACACCCTGCAGAGCGCTGTGCCCAATATACAGAAACGTCTTGCGGTATCTCCTACAGGGAAAGTGCCAGGAGGGAATTGTGGAGCTTGTTCTCAGTGTCTCTGAGAATTGCTCTGATTATGCCTGTGACCTCTTTGCTAAGACTCTCCAGAGAGACGTCCTCAAAACAAACACACATCTTGACATATCTCCCGCATTGATCGCAGTGTCTCCAGAAACGGCATTCAAGGAGCCAGGACCTTTTCTCCCTACACTGTCCATTGAGTTGTCCTCAAAACCAATATACATCCTGCTATATCTCCCACATGGAAAGTGCCAGGAGGGAGAAGTGGGGATTATGTTTAGACTTTCTCGGAACTGCTTCAAATCAACTAGATAGCTTTGTGCTGTAAATCTCCCAACAGCCAAACGCAAAAGCAGCAAACATCTCGCTGTATGTCCCACATCCAAAGTGCCAAGAGAGAGCTTGCTCTCCCTGTCTTTGAGTACTGTTTTCACTGTCCCGGTTCCCTCTTTGCTAACATTCTCTTCAGAGCTGCAGTGAAACCAGGAACCACGTGGAGAAGGCACCCACACTGAAAGTGCCTGGAGGGAACATTGGGGCTTCTTCTCAGTGTCTCTGACATAGGGTTTCACTGTCCCGGGAAAGTCTCTGCTAACACCGTGCAGAGCGCTGTGCCCAATATACAGAAATGTCTTGCGGTATCTCCTACAGGGAAAGTGCCAGGAGGGAATTGTCGAGCTTGTTCTCAGTGTCTCTGAGAATTGCTCTGATTATGCCTGTGACCTCTTTGCTAAGACTCTCCAGAGAGACGTCCTCAAAACAAACACACATCTTGACATATCTCCCGCATTGATCGCAGTGTCTCCAGAAACGGCATTCAAGGAGCCAGGACCTTTTCTCCCTACACTGTCCATTGAGTTGTCCTCAAAACCAATATACATCCTGCTATATCTCCCACATGGAAAGTGCCAGGAGGGAGAAGTGGGGATTATGTTTAGACTTTCTCGGAACTGCTTCAAATCAACTAGATATCTTTGTGCTGTAAATCTCCCAACAGCCAAACGCAAAAGCAGCAAACATCTCGCTGTATGTCCCACATCCAAAGTGCCAAGAGAGAGCTTGCTCTCCCTGTCTTTGAGTACTGTTTTCACTGTCCCGGTTACCTCTTTGCTAACATTCTCTTCAGAGCTGCAGTGAAACCAGGAACCACGTGGAGAAGGCACCCACACTGAAAGTGCCTGGACGGAACACTGGGGCTTCTTCTCAGTGTCTCTGACATAGGGTTTCACTGTCCCGGGAAAGTCTCTGCTAACACCCTGCAGAGCGCTGTGCCCAATATACAGAAACGTCTTGCGGTATCTCCTACAGGGAAAGTGCCAGGAGGGAATTGTGGAGCTTGTTCTCAGTGTCTCTGAGAATTGCTCTGATTATGCCTGTGACCTCTTTGCTAAGACTCTCCAGAGAGACATCCTCAAAACCAACACACATCTTGACATATCTCCCGCATTGATCGCAGTGTCTCCAGAAACGGCATTCAAGGAGCCAGGACCTTTTCTCCCTACACTGTCCATTGAGTTGTCCTCAAAACCAATATACATCCTGCTATATCTCCCACATGGAAAGTGCCAGGAGGGAGAAGTGGGGATTATGTTTAGACTTTCTCGGAACTGCTTCAAATCAACTAGATATCTTTGTGCTGTAAATCTCCCAACAGCCAAACGCAAAAGCAGCAAACATCTCGCTGTATGTCCCACATCCAAAGTGCCAAGAGAGAGCTTGCTCTCCCTGTCTTTGAGTACTGTTTTCACTGTCCCGGTTACCTCTTTGCTAACATTCTCTTCAGAGCTGCAGTGAAACCAGGAACCACGTGGAGAAGGCACCCACACTGAAAGTGCCTGGACGGAACACTGGGGCTTCTTCTCAGTGTCTCTGACATAGGGTTTCACTGTCCCGGGAAAGTCTCTGCTAACACCCTGCAGAGCGCTGTGCCCAATATACAGAAACGTCTTGCGGTATCTCCTACAGGGAAAGTGCCAGGAGGGAATTGTCGAGCTTGTTCTCAGTGTCTCTGAGAATTGCTCTGATTATCCCTGTGACCTCTTTGCTAAGACTCTCCAGAGAGACATCCTCAAAACCAACACACATCTTGACATATCTCCCGCATTGATCGCAGTGTCTCCAGAAACGGCATTCAAGGAGCCAGGACCTTTTCTCCCTACACTGTCCATTGAGTTGTCCTCAAAACCAATATACATCCTGCTATATCTCCCACATGGAAAGTGCCAGGAGGGAGAAGTGGGGATTATGTTTAGACTTTCTCGGAACTGCTTCAAATCAACTAGATATCTTTGTGCTGTAAATCTCCCAACAGCCAAACGCAAAAGCAGCAAACATCTCGCTGTATGTCCCACATCCAAAGTGCCAAGAGAGAGCTTGCTCTCCCTGTCTTTGAGTACTGTTTTCACTGTCCCGGTTACCTCTTTGCTAACATTCTCTTCAGAGCTGCAGTGAAACCAGGAACCACGTGGAGAAGGCACCCACACTGAAAGTGCCTGGAGGGAACATTGGGGCTTCTTCTCAGTGTCTCTGACATAGGGTTTCACTGTCCCGGGAAAGTCTCTGCTAACACCGTGCAGAGCGCTGTGCCCAATATACAGAAACGTCTTGCGGTATCTCCTACAGGGAAAGTGCCAGGAGGGAATTGTCGAGCTTGTTCTCAGTGTCTCTGAGAATTGCTCTGATTATCCCTGTGACCTCTTTGCTAAGACTCTCCAGAGAGACGTCCTCAAAACAAACACACATCTTGACATATCTCCCGCATTGATCGCAGTGTCTCCAGAAACGGCATTCAAGGAGCCAGGACCTTTTCTCCCTACACTGTCCATTGAGTTGTCCTCAAAACCAATATACATCCTGCTATATCTCCCACATGGAAAGTGCCAGGAGGGAGAAGTGGGGATTATGTTTAGACTTTCTCGGAACTGCTTCAAATCAACTAGATATCTTTGTGCTGTAAATCTCCCAACAGCCAAACACAAAAGCAGCAAACATCTCGCTGTATGTCCCACATCCAAAGTGCCAAGAGAGAGCTTGCTCTCCCTGTCTTTGAGTACTGTTTTCACTGTCCCGGTTCCCTCTTTGCTAACATTCTCTTCAGAGCTGCAGTGAAACCAGGAACCACGTGGAGAAGGCACCCACACTGAAAGTGCCTGGAGGGAACACTGGGGCTTCTTCTCAGTGTCTCTGACATAGGGTTTCACTGTCCCGGGAAAGTCTCTGCTAACACCGTGCAGAGCGCTGTGCCCAATATACAGAAATGTCTTGCGGTATCTCCTACAGGGAAAGTGCCAGGAGGGAATTGTCGAGCTTGTTCTCAGTGTCTCTGAGAATTGCTCTGATTATGCCTGTGACCTCTTTGCTAAGACTCTCCAGAGAGACGTCCTCAAAACAAACACACATCTTGACATATCTCCCGCATTGATCGCAGTGTCTCCAGAAACGGCATTCAAGGAGCCAGGACCTTTTCTCCCTACACTGTCCATTGAGTTGTCCTCAAAACCAATATACATCCTGCTATATCTCCCACATGGAAAGTGCCAGGAGGGAGAAGTGGGGATTATGTTTAGACTTTCTCGGAACTGCTTCAAATCAACTAGATATCTTTGTGCTGTAAATCTCCCAACAGCCAAACGCAAAAGCAGCAAACATCTCGCTGTATGTCCCACATCCAAAGTGCCAAGAGAGAGCTTGCTCTCCCTGTCTTTGAGTACTGTTTTCACTGTCCCGGTTACCTCTTTGCTAACATTCTCTTCAGAGCTGCAGTGAAACCAGGAACCACGTGGAGAAGGCACCCACACTGAAAGTGCCTGGACGGAACACTGGGGCTTCTTCTCAGTGTCTCTGACATAGGGTTTCACTGTCCCGGGAAAGTCTCTGCTAACACCCTGCAGAGCGCTGTGCCCAATATACAGAAACGTCTTGCGGTATCTCCTACAGGGAAAGTGCCAGGAGGGAATTGTCGAGCTTGTTCTCAGTGTCTCTGAGAATTGCTCTGATTATGCCTGTGACCTCTTTGCTAAGACTCTCCAGAGAGACATCCTCAAAACCAACACACATCTTGACATATCTCCCGCATTGATCGCAGTGTCTCCAGAAACGGCATTCAAGGAGCCAGGACCTTTTCTCCCTACACTGTCCATTGAGTTGTCCTCAAAACCAATATACATCCTGCTATATCTCCCACATGGAAAGTGCCAGGAGGGAGAAGTGGGGATTATGTTTAGACTTTCTCGGAACTGCTTCAAATCAACTAGATATCTTTGTGCTGTAAATCTCCCAACAGCCAAACGCAAAAGCAGCAAACATCTCGCTGTATGTCCCACATCCAAAGTGCCAAGAGAGAGCTTGCTCTCCCTGTCTTTGAGTACTGTTTTCACTGTCCCGGTTACCTCTTTGCTAACATTCTCTTCAGAGCTGCAGTGAAACCAGGAACCACGTGGAGAAGGCACCCACACTGAAAGTGCCTGGAGGGAACATTGGGGCTTCTTCTCAGTGTCTCTGACATAGGGTTTCACTGTCCCGCGAAAGTCTCTGCTAACACCGTGCAGAGCGCTGTGCCCAATATACAGAAACGTCTTGCGGTATCTCCTACAGGGAAAGTGCCAGGAGGGAATTGTCGAGCTTGTTCTCAGTGTCTCTGAGAATTGCTCTGATTATCCCTGTGACCTCTTTGCTAAGACTCTCCAGAGAGACATCCTCAAAACCAACACACATCTTGACATATCTCCCGCATTGATCGCAGTGTCTCCAGAAACGGCATTCAAGGAGCCAGGACCTTTTCTCCCTACACTGTCCATTGAGTTGTCCTCAAAACCAATATACATCCTGCTATATCTCCCACATGGAAAGTGCCAGGAGGGAGAAGTGGGGATTATGTTTAGACTTTCTCGGAACTGCTTCAAATCAACTAGATATCTTTGTGCTGTAAATCTCCCAACAGCCAAACGCAAAAGCAGCAAACATCTCGCTGTATGTCCCACATCCAAAGTGCCAAGAGAGAGCTTGCTCTCCCTGTCTTTGAGTACTGTTTTCACTGTCCCGGTTACCTCTTTGCTAACATTCTCTTCAGAGCTGCAGTGAAACCAGGAACCACGTGGAGAAGGCACCCACACTGAAAGTGCCTGGAGGGAACATTGGGGCTTCTTCTCAGTGTCTCTGACATAGGGTTTCACTGTCCCGGGAAAGTCTCTGCTAACACCCTGCAGAGCGCTGTGCCCAATATACAGAAACGTCTTGCGGTATCTCCTACAGGGAAAGTGCCAGGAGGGAATTGTGGAGCTTGTTCTCAGTGTCTCTGAGAATTGCTCTGATTATGCCTGTGACCTCTTTGCTAAGACTCTCCAGAGAGACGTCCTCAAAACAAACACACATCTTGACATATCTCCCGCATTGATCGCAGTGTCTCCAGAAACGGCATTCAAGGAGCCAGGACCTTTTCTCCCTACACTGTCCATTGAGTTGTCCTCAAAACCAATATACATCCTGCTATATCTCCCACATGGAAAGTGCCAGGAGGGAGAAGTGGGGATTATGTTTAGACTTTCTCGGAACTGCTTCAAATCAACTAGATAGCTTTGTGCTGTAAATCTCCCAACAGCCAAACGCAAAAGCAGCAAACATCTCGCTGTATGTCCCACATCCAAAGTGCCAAGAGAGAGCTTGCTCTCCCTGTCTTTGAGTACTGTTTTCACTGTCCCGGTTCCCTCTTTGCTAACATTCTCTTCAGAGCTGCAGTGAAACCAGGAACCACGTGGAGAAGGCACCCACACTGAAAGTGCCTGGAGGGAACATTGGGGCTTCTTCTCAGTGTCTCTGACATAGGGTTTCACTGTCCCGGGAAAGTCTCTGCTAACACCGTGCAGAGCGCTGTGCCCAATATACAGAAATGTCTTGCGGTATCTCCTACAGGGAAAGTGCCAGGAGGGAATTGTCGAGCTTGTTCTCAGTGTCTCTGAGAATTGCTCTGATTATGCCTGTGACCTCTTTGCTAAGACTCTCCAGAGAGACGTCCTCAAAACAAACACACATCTTGACATATCTCCCGCATTGATCGCAGTGTCTCCAGAAACGGCATTCAAGGAGCCAGGACCTTTTCTCCCTACACTGTCCATTGAGTTGTCCTCAAAACCAATATACATCCTGCTATATCTCCCACATGGAAAGTGCCAGGAGGGAGAAGTGGGGATTATGTTTAGACTTTCTCGGAACTGCTTCAAATCAACTAGATATCTTTGTGCTGTAAATCTCCCAACAGCCAAACGCAAAAGCAGCAAACATCTCGCTGTATGTCCCACATCCAAAGTGCCAAGAGAGAGCTTGCTCTCCCTGTCTTTGAGTACTGTTTTCACTGTCCCGGTTACCTCTTTGCTAACATTCTCTTCAGAGCTGCAGTGAAACCAGGAACCACGTGGAGAAGGCACCCACACTGAAAGTGCCTGGACGGAACACTGGGGCTTCTTCTCAGTGTCTCTGACATAGGGTTTCACTGTCCCGGGAAAGTCTCTGCTAACACCCTGCAGAGCGCTGTGCCCAATATACAGAAACGTCTTGCGGTATCTCCTACAGGGAAAGTGCCAGGAGGGAATTGTGGAGCTTGTTCTCAGTGTCTCTGAGAATTGCTCTGATTATGCCTGTGACCTCTTTGCTAAGACTCTCCAGAGAGACATCCTCAAAACCAACACACATCTTGACATATCTCCCGCATTGATCGCAGTGTCTCCAGAAACGGCATTCAAGGAGCCAGGACCTTTTCTCCCTACACTGTCCATTGAGTTGTCCTCAAAACCAATATACATCCTGCTATATCTCCCACATGGAAAGTGCCAGGAGGGAGAAGTGGGGATTATGTTTAGACTTTCTCGGAACTGCTTCAAATCAACTAGATATCTTTGTGCTGTAAATCTCCCAACAGCCAAACGCAAAAGCAGCAAACATCTCGCTGTATGTCCCACATCCAAAGTGCCAAGAGAGAGCTTGCTCTCCCTGTCTTTGAGTACTGTTTTCACTGTCCCGGTTACCTCTTTGCTAACATTCTCTTCAGAGCTGCAGTGAAACCAGGAACCACGTGGAGAAGGCACCCACACTGAAAGTGCCTGGACGGAACACTGGGGCTTCTTCTCAGTGTCTCTGACATAGGGTTTCACTGTCCCGGGAAAGTCTCTGCTAACACCCTGCAGAGCGCTGTGCCCAATATACAGAAACGTCTTGCGGTATCTCCTACAGGGAAAGTGCCAGGAGGGAATTGTCGAGCTTGTTCTCAGTGTCTCTGAGAATTGCTCTGATTATCCCTGTGACCTCTTTGCTAAGACTCTCCAGAGAGACATCCTCAAAACCAACACACATCTTGACATATCTCCCGCATTGATCGCAGTGTCTCCAGAAACGGCATTCAAGGAGCCAGGACCTTTTCTCCCTACACTGTCCATTGAGTTGTCCTCAAAACCAATATACATCCTGCTATATCTCCCACATGGAAAGTGCCAGGAGGGAGAAGTGGGGATTATGTTTAGACTTTCTCGGAACTGCTTCAAATCAACTAGATATCTTTGTGCTGTAAATCTCCCAACAGCCAAACGCAAAAGCAGCAAACATCTCGCTGTATGTCCCACATCCAAAGTGCCAAGAGAGAGCTTGCTCTCCCTCTCTTTGAGTACTGTTTTCACTGTCCCGGTTACCTCTTTGCTAACATTCTCTTCAGAGCTGCAGTGAAACCAGGAACCACGTGGAGAAGGCACCCACACTGAAAGTGCCTGGAGGGAACATTGGGGCTTCTTCTCAGTGTCTCTGACATAGGGTTTCACTGTCCCGGGAAAGTCTCTGCTAACACCGTGCAGAGCGCTGTGCCCAATATACAGAAACGTCTTGCGGTATCTCCTACAGGGAAAGTGCCAGGAGGGAATTGTCGAGCTTGTTCTCAGTGTCTCTGAGAATTGCTCTGATTATCCCTGTGACCTCTTTGCTAAGACTCTCCAGAGAGACGTCCTCAAAACAAACACACATCTTGACATATCTCCCGCATTGATCGCAGTGTCTCCAGAAACGGCATTCAAGGAGCCAGGACCTTTTCTCCCTACACTGTCCATTGAGTTGTCCTCAAAACCAATATACATCCTGCTATATCTCCCACATGGAAAGTGCCAGGAGGGAGAAGTGGGGATTATGTTTAGACTTTCTCGGAACTGCTTCAAATCAACTAGATATCTTTGTGCTGTAAATCTCCCAACAGCCAAACACAAAAGCAGCAAACATCTCGCTGTATGTCCCACATCCAAAGTGCCAAGAGAGAGCTTGCTCTCCCTGTCTTTGAGTACTGTTTTCACTGTCCCGGTTCCCTCTTTGCTAACATTCTCTTCAGAGCTGCAGTGAAACCAGGAACCACGTGGAGAAGGCACCCACACTGAAAGTGCCTGGAGGGAACACTGGGGCTTCTTCTCAGTGTCTCTGACATAGGGTTTCACTGTCCCGGGAAAGTCTCTGCTAACACCGTGCAGAGCGCTGTGCCCAATATACAGAAACGTCTTGCGGTATCTCCTACAGGGAAAGTGCCAGGAGGGAATTGTCGAGCTTGTTCTCAGTGTCTCTGAGAATTGCTCTGATTATCCCTGTGACCTCTTTGCTAAGACTCTCCAGAGAGACGTCCTCAAAACAAACACACATCTTGACATATCTCCCGCATTGATCGCAGTGTCTCCAGAAACGGCATTCAAGGAGCCAGGACCTTTTCTCCCTACACTGTCCATTGAGTTGTCCTCAAAACCAATATACATCCTGCTATATCTCCCACATGGAAAGTGCCAGGAGGGAGAAGTGGGGATTATGTTTAGACTTTCTCGGAACTGCTTCAAATCAACTAGATATCTTTGTGCTGTAAATCTCCCAACAGCCAAACACAAAAGCAGCAAACATCTCGCTGTATGTCCCACATCCAAAGTGCCAAGAGAGAGCTTGCTCTCCCTGTCTTTGAGTACTGTTTTCACTGTCCCGGTTCCCTCTTTGCTAACATTCTCTTCAGAGCTGCAGTGAAACCAGGAACCACGTGGAGAAGGCACCCACACTGAAAGTGCCTGGAGGGAACACTGGGGCTTCTTCTCAGTGTCTCTGACATAGGGTTTCACTGTCCCGGGAAAGTCTCTGCTAACACCCTGCAGAGCGCTGTGCCCAATATACAGAAACGTCTTGCGGTATCTCCTACAGGGAAAGTGCCAGGAGGGAATTGTCGAGCTTGTTCTCAGTGTCTCTGAGAATTGCTCTGATTATGCCTGTGACCTCTTTGCTAAGACTCTCCAGAGAGACATCCTCAAAACAAAAACACATCTTGACATATCTCCCGCATTGATCGCAGTGTCTCCAGAAACGGCATTCAAGGAGCCAGGACCTTTTCTCCCTACACTGTCCATTGAGTTGTCCTCAAAACCAATATACATCCTGCTATATCTCCCACATGGAAAGTGCCAGGAGGGAGAAGTGGGGATTATGTTTAGACTTTCTCGGAACTGCTTCAAATCAACTAGATATCTTTGTGCTGTAAATCTCCCAACAGCCAAACGCAAAAGCAGCAAACATCTCGCTGTATGTCCCACATCCAAAGTGCCAAGAGAGAGCTTGCTCTCCCTGTCTTTGAGTACTGTTTTCACTGTCCCGGTTACCTCTTTGCTAACATTCTCTTCAGAGCTGCAGTGAAACCAGGAACCACGTGGAGAAGGCACCCACACTGAAAGTGCCTGGAGGGAACATTGGGGCTTCTTCTCAGTGTCTCTGACATAGGGTTTCACTGTCCCGCGAAAGTCTCTGCTAACACCGTGCAGAGCGCTGTGCCCAATATACAGAAACGTCTTGCGGTATCTCCTACAGGGAAAGTGCCAGGAGGGAATTGTCAAGCTTGTTCTCAGTGTCTCTGAGAATTGCTCTGATTATCCCTGTGACCTCTTTGCTAAGACTCTCCAGAGAGACATCCTCAAAACAAACACACATCTTGACATATCTCCCGCATTGATCGCAGTGTCTCCAGAAACGGCATTCAAGGAGCCAGGACCTTTTCTCCCTACACTGTCCATTGAGTTGTCCTCAAAATCAATATACATCCTGCTATATCTCCCACATGGAAAGTGCCAGGAGGGAGAAGTGGGGATTATGTTTAGACTTTCTCGGAACTGCTTCAAATCAACTAGATATCTTTGTGCTGTAAATCTCCCAACAGCCAAACGCAAAAGCAGCAAACATCTCGCTGTATGTCCCACATCCAAAGTGCCAAGAGAGAGCTTGCTCTCCCTGTCTTTGAGTACTGTTTTCACTGTCCCGGTTACCTCTTTGCTAACATTCTCTTCAGAGCTGCAGTGAAACCAGGAACCACGTGGAGAAGGCACCCACACTGAAAGTGCCTGGAGGGAACATTGGGGCTTCTTCTCAGTGTCTCTGACATAGGGTTTCACTGTCCCGGGAAAGTCTCTGCTAACACCGTGCAGAGCGCTGTGCCCAATATACAGAAACGTCTTGCGGTATCTCCTACAGGGAAAGTGCCAGGAGGGAATTGTCGAGCTTGTTCTCAGTGTCTCTGAGAATTGCTCTGATTATCCCTGTGACCTCTTTGCTAAGACTCTCCAGAGAGACGTCCTCAAAACAAACACACATCTTGACATATCTCCCGCATTGATCGCAGTGTCTCCAGAAACGGCATTCAAGGAGCCAGGACCTTTTCTCCCTACACTGTCCATTGAGTTGTCCTCAAAATCAATATACATCCTGCTATATCTCCCACATGGAAAGTGCCAGGAGGGAGAAGTGGGGATTATGTTTAGACTTTCTCGGAACTGCTTCAAATCAACTAGATATCTTTGTGCTGTAAATCTCCCAACAGCCAAACGCAAAAGCAGCAAACATCTCGCTGTATGTCCCACATCCAAAGTGCCAAGAGAGAGCTTGCTCTCCCTGTCTTTGAGTACTGTTTTCACTGTCCCGGTTACCTCTTTGCTAACATTCTCTTCAGAGCTGCAGTGAAACCAGGAACCACGTGGAGAAGGCACCCACACTGAAAGTGCCTGGACGGAACACTGGGGCTTCTTCTCAGTGTCTCTGACATAGGGTTTCACTGTCCCGGGAAAGTCTCTGCTAACACCCTGCAGAGCGCTGTGCCCAATATACAGAAACGTCTTGCGGTATCTCCTACAGGGAAAGTGCCAGGAGGGAATTGTCGAGCTTGTTCTCAGTGTCTCTGAGAATTGCTCTGATTATCCCTGTGACCTCTTTGCTAAGACTCTCCAGAGAGACATCCTCAAAACCAACACACATCTTGACATATCTCCCGCATTGATCGCAGTGTCTCCAGAAACGGCATTCAAGGAGCCAGGACCTTTTCTCCCTACACTGTCCATTGAGTTGTCCTCAAAACCAATATACATCCTGCTATATCTCCCACATGGAAAGTGCCAGGAGGGAGAAGTGGGGATTATGTTTAGACTTTCTCGGAACTGCTTCAAATCAACTAGATATCTTTGTGCTGTAAATCTCCCAACAGCCAAACGCAAAAGCAGCAAACATCTCGCTGTATGTCCCACATCCAAAGTGCCAAGAGAGAGCTTGCTCTCCCTGTCTTTGAGTACTGTTTTCACTGTCCCGGTTACCTCTTTGCTAACATTCTCTTCAGAGCTGCAGTGAAACCAGGAACCACGTGGAGAAGGCACCCACACTGAAAGTGCCTGGAGGGAACACTGGGGCTTCTTCTCAGTGTCTCTGACATAGGGTTTCACTGTCCCGGGAAAGTCTCTGCTAACACCGTGCAGAGCGCTGTGCCCAATATACAGAAACGTCTTGCGGTATCTCCTACAGGGAAAGTGCCAGGAGGGAATTGTCGAGCTTGTTCTCAGTGTCTCTGAGAATTGCTCTGATTATGCCTGTGACCTCTTTGCTAAGACTCTCCAGAGAGACATCCTCAAAACCAACACACATCTTGACATATCTCCCGCATTGATCGCAGTGTCTCCAGAAACGGCATTCAAGGAGCCAGGACCTTTTCTCCCTACACTGTCCATTGAGTTGTCCTCAAAACCAATATACATCCTGCTATATCTCCCACATGGAAAGTGCCAGGAGGGAGAAGTGGGGATTATGTTTAGACTTTCTCGGAACTGCTTCAAATCAACTAGATATCTTTGTGCTGTAAATCTCCCAACAGCCAAACGCAAAAGCAGCAAACATCTCGCTGTATGTCCCACATCCAAAGTGCCAAGAGAGAGCTTGCTCTCCCTGTCTTTGAGTACTGTTTTCACTGTCCCGGTTACCTCTTTGCTAACATTCTCTTCAGAGCTGCAGTGAAACCAGGAACCACGTGGAGAAGGCACCCACACTGAAAGTGCCTGGAGGGAACATTGGGGCTTCTTCTCAGTGTCTCTGACATAGGGTTTCACTGTCCCGGGAAAGTCTCTGCTAACACCGTGCAGAGCGCTGTGCCCAATATACAGAAACGTCTTGCGGTATCTCCTACAGGGAAAGTGCCAGGAGGGAATTGTCAAGCTTGTTCTCAGTGTCTCTGAGAATTGCTCTGATTATCCCTGTGACCTCTTTGCTAAGACTCTCCAGAGAGACGTCCTCAAAACCAACACACATCTTGACATATCTCCCGCATTGATCGCAGTGTCTCCAGAAACGGCATTCAAGGAGCCAGGACCTTTTCTCCCTACACTGTCCATTGAGTTGTCCTCAAAACCAATATACATCCTGCTATATCTCCCACATGGAAAGTGCCAGGAGGGAGAAGTGGGGATTATGTTTAGACTTTCTCGGAACTGCTTCAAATCAACTAGATATCTTTGTGCTGTAAATCTCCCAACAGCCAAACGCAAAAGCAGCAAACATCTCGCTGTATGTCCCACATCCAAAGTGCCAAGAGAGAGCTTGCTCTCCCTGTCTTTGAGTACTGTTTTCACTGTCCCGGTTACCTCTTTGCTAACATTCTCTTCAGAGCTGCAGTGAAACCAGGAACCACGTGGAGAAGGCACCCACACTGAAAGTGCCTGGAGGGAACACTGGGGCTTCTTCTCAGTGTCTCTGACATAGGGTTTCACTGTCCCGGGAAAGTCTCTGCTAACACCGTGCAGAGCGCTGTGCCCAATATACAGAAACGTCTTGCGGTATCTCCTACAGGGAAAGTGCCAGGAGGGAATTGTCGAGCTTGTTCTCAGTGTCTCTGAGAATTGCTCTGATTATCCCTGTGACCTCTTTGCTAAGACTCTCCAGAGAGACATCCTCAAAACAAACACACATCTTGACATATCTCCCACATTGATCGCAGTGTCTCCAGAAACGGCATTCAAGGAGCCAGGACCTTTTCTCCCTACACTGTCCATTGAGTTGTCCTCAAAATCAATATACATCCTGCTATATCTCCCACATGGAAAGTGCCAGGAGGGAGAAGTGGGGATTATGTTTAGACTTTCTCGGAACTGCTTCAAATCAACTAGATATCTTTGTGCTGTAAATCTCCCAACAGCCAAACGCAAAAGCAGCAAACATCTCGCTGTATGTCCCACATCCAAAGTGCCAAGAGAGAGCTTGCTCTCCCTGTCTTTGAGTACTGTTTTCACTGTCCCGGTTACCTCTTTGCTAACATTCTCTTCAGAGCTGCAGTGAAACCAGGAACCACGTGGAGAAGGCACCCACACTGAAAGTGCCTGGAGGGAACACTGGGGCTTCTTCTCAGTGTCTCTGACATAGGGTTTCACTGTCCCGGGAAAGTCTCTGCTAACACCCTGCAGAGCGCTGTGCCCAATATACAGAAACGTCTTGCGGTATCTCCTACAGGGAAAGTGCCAGGAGGGAATTGTCGAGCTTGTTCTCAGTGTCTCTGAGAATTGCTCTGATTATCCCTGTGACCTCTTTGCTAAGACTCTCCAGAGAGACATCCTCAAAACAAACACACATCTTGACATATCTCCCACATTGATCGCAGTGTCTCCAGAAACGGCATTCAAGGAGCCAGGACCTTTTCTCCCTACACTGTCCATTGAGTTGTCCTCAAAATCAATATACATCCTGCTATATCTCCCACATGGAAAGTGCCAGGAGGGAGAAGTGGGGATTATGTTTAGACTTTCTCGGAACTGCTTCAAATCAACTAGATATCTTTGTGCTGTAAATCTCCCAACAGCCAAACGTAAAAGCAGCAAACATCTCGCTGTATGTCCCACATCCAAAGTGCCAAGAGAGAGCTTGCTCTCCCTGTCTTTGAGTACTGTTTTCACTGTCCCGGTTACCTCTTTGCTAACATTCTCTTCAGAGCTGCAGTGAAACCAGGAACCACGTGGAGAAGGCACCCACACTGAAAGTGCCTGGAGGGAACATTGGGGCTTCTTCTCAGTGTCTCTGACATAGGGTTTCACTGTCCCGGGAAAGTCTCTGCTAACACCCTGCAGAGCGCTGTGCCCAATATACAGAAACGTCTTGCGGTATCTCCTACAGGGAAAGTGCCAGGAGGGAATTGTCGAGCTTGTTCTCAGTGTCTCTGAGAATTGCTCTGATTATCCCTGTGACCTCTTTGCTAAGACTCTCCAGAGAGACGTCCTCAAAACAAACACACATCTTGACATATCTCCTGCATTGATCGCAGTGTCTCCAGAAACGGCATTCAAGGAGCCAGGACCTTTTCTCCCTACACTGTCCATTGAGTTGTCCTCAAAATCAATATACATCCTGCTATATCTCCCACATGGAAAGTGCCAGGAGGGAGAAGTGGGGATTATGTTTAGACTTTCTCGGAACTGCTTCAAATCAACTAGATATCTTTGTGCTGTAAATCTCCCAACAGCCAAACGCAAAAGCAGCAAACATCTCGCTGTATGTCCCACATCCAAAGTGCCAAGAGAGAGCTTGCTCTCCCTGTCTTTGAGTACTGTTTTCACTGTCCCGGTTACCTCTTTGCTAACATTCTCTTCAGAGCTGCAGTGAAACCAGGAACCACGTGGAGAAGGCACCCACACTGAAAGTGCCTGGAGGGAACATTGGGGCTTCTTCTCAGTGTCTCTGACATAGGGTTTCACTGTCCCGGGAAAGTCTCTGCTAACACCCTGCAGAGCGCTGTGCCCAATATACAGAAACGTCTTGCGGTATCTCCTACAGGGAAAGTGCCAGGAGGGAATTGTCGAGCTTGTTCTCAGTGTCTCTGAGAATTGCTCTGATTATCCCTGTGACCTCTTTGCTAAGACTCTCCAGAGAGACATCCTCAAAACCAACACACATCTTGACATATCTCCCGCATTGATCGCAGTGTCTCCAGAAACGGCATTCAAGGAGCCAGGACCTTTTCTCCCTACACTGTCCATTGAGTTGTCCTCAAAACCAATATACATCCTGCTATATCTCCCACATGGAAAGTGCCAGGAGGGAGAAGTGGGGATTATGTTTAGACTTTCTCGGAACTGCTTCAAATCAACTAGATATCTTTGTGCTGTAAATCTCCCAACAGCCAAACGCAAAAGCAGCAAACATCTCGCTGTATGTCCCACATCCAAAGTGCCAAGAGAGAGCTTGCTCTCCCTGTCTTTGAGTACTGTTTTCACTGTCCCGGTTACCTCTTTGCTAACATTCTCTTCAGAGCTGCAGTGAAACCAGGAACCACGTGGAGAAGGCACCCACACTGAAAGTGCCTGGAGGGAACACTGGGGCTTCTTCTCAGTGTCTCTGACATAGGGTTTCACTGTCCCGGGAAAGTCTCTGCTAACACCGTGCAGAGCGCTGTGCCCAATATACAGAAACGTCTTGCGGTATCTCCTACAGGGAAAGTGCCAGGAGGGAATTGTCGAGCTTGTTCTCAGTGTCTCTGAGAATTGCTCTGATTATGCCTGTGACCTCTTTGCTAAGACTCTCCAGAGAGACATCCTCAAAACCAACACACATCTTGACATATCTCCCGCATTGATCGCAGTGTCTCCAGAAACGGCATTCAAGGAGCCAGGACCTTTTCTCCCTACACTGTCCATTGAGTTGTCCTCAAAACCAATATACATCCTGCTATATCTCCCACATGGAAAGTGCCAGGAGGGAGAAGTGGGGATTATGTTTAGACTTTCTCGGAACTGCTTCAAATCAACTAGATATCTTTGTGCTGTAAATCTCCCAACAGCCAAACGCAAAAGCAGCAAACATCTCGCTGTATGTCCCACATCCAAAGTGCCAAGAGAGAGCTTGCTCTCCCTGTCTTTGAGTACTGTTTTCACTGTCCCGGTTACCTCTTTGCTAACATTCTCTTCAGAGCTGCAGTGAAACCAGGAACCACGTGGAGAAGGCACCCACACTGAAAGTGCCTGGAGGGAACATTGGGGCTTCTTCTCAGTGTCTCTGACATAGGGTTTCACTGTCCCGGGAAAGTCTCTGCTAACACCGTGCAGAGCGCTGTGCCCAATATACAGAAACGTCTTGCGGTATCTCCTACAGGGAAAGTGCCAGGAGGGAATTGTCAAGCTTGTTCTCAGTGTCTCTGAGAATTGCTCTGATTATCCCTGTGACCTCTTTGCTAAGACTCTCCAGAGAGACATCCTCAAAACCAACACACATCTTGACATATCTCCCGCATTGATCGCAGTGTCTCCAGAAACGGCATTCAAGGAGCCAGGACCTTTTCTCCCTACACTGTCCATTGAGTTGTCCTCAAAACCAATATACATCCTGCTATATCTCCCACATGGAAAGTGCCAGGAGGGAGAAGTGGGGATTATGTTTAGACTTTCTCGGAACTGCTTCAAATCAACTAGATATCTTTGTGCTGTAAATCTCCCAACAGCCAAACGCAAAAGCAGCAAACATCTCGCTGTATGTCCCACATCCAAAGTGCCAAGAGAGAGCTTGCTCTCCCTGTCTTTGAGTACTGTTTTCACTGTCCCGGTTACCTCTTTGCTAACATTCTCTTCAGAGCTGCAGTGAAACCAGGAACCACGTGGAGAAGGCACCCACACTGAAAGTGCCTGGAGGGAACACTGGGGCTTCTTCTCAGTGTCTCTGACATAGGGTTTCACTGTCCCGGGAAAGTCTCTGCTAACACCGTGCAGAGCGCTGTGCCCAATATACAGAAACGTCTTGCGGTATCTCCTACAGGGAAAGTGCCAGGAGGGAATTGTCGAGCTTGTTCTCAGTGTCTCTGAGAATTGCTCTGATTATCCCTGTGACCTCTTTGCTAAGACTCTCCAGAGAGACATCCTCAAAACAAACACACATCTTGACATATCTCCCACATTGATCGCAGTGTCTCCAGAAACGGCATTCAAGGAGCCAGGACCTTTTCTCCCTACACTGTCCATTGAGTTGTCCTCAAAATCAATATACATCCTGCTATATCTCCCACATGGAAAGTGCCAGGAGGGAGAAGTGGGGATTATGTTTAGACTTTCTCGGAACTGCTTCAAATCAACTAGATATCTTTGTGCTGTAAATCTCCCAACAGCCAAACGCAAAAGCAGCAAACATCTCGCTGTATGTCCCACATCCAAAGTGCCAAGAGAGAGCTTGCTCTCCCTGTCTTTGAGTACTGTTTTCACTGTCCCGGTTACCTCTTTGCTAACATTCTCTTCAGAGCTGCAGTGAAACCAGGAACCACGTGGAGAAGGCACCCACACTGAAAGTGCCTGGAGGGAACACTGGGGCTTCTTCTCAGTGTCTCTGACATAGGGTTTCACTGTCCCGGGAAAGTCTCTGCTAACACCGTGCAGAGCGCTGTGCCCAATATACAGAAACGTCTTGCGGTATCTCCTACAGGGAAAGTGCCAGGAGGGAATTGTGGAGCTTGTTCTCAGTGTCTCTGAGAATTGCTCTGATTATGCCTGTGACCTCTTTGCTAAGACTCTCCAGAGAGACATCCTCAAAACCAACACACATCTTGACATATCTCCCGCATTGATCGCAGTGTCTCCAGAAACGGCATTCAAGGAGCCAGGACCTTTTCTCCCTACACTGTCCATTGAGTTGTCCTCAAAACCAATATACATCCTGCTATATCTCCTACATGGAAAGTGCCAGGAGGGAGAAGTGGGGATTATGTTTAGACTTTCTCGGAACTGCTTCAAATCAACTAGATATCTTTGTGCTGTAAATCTCCCAACAGCCAAACGCAAAAGCAGCAAACATCTCGCTGTATGTCCCACATCCAAAGTGCCAAGAGAGAGCTTGCTCTCCCTGTCTTTGAGTACTGTTTTCACTGTCCCGGTTACCTCTTTGCTAACATTCTCTTCAGAGCTGCAGTGAAACCAGGAACCACGTGGAGAAGGCACCCACACTGAAAGTGCCTGGAGGGAACATTGGGGCTTCTTCTCAGTGTCTCTGACATAGGGTTTCACTGTCCCGCGAAAGTCTCTGCTAACACCGTGCAGAGCGCTGTGCCCAATATACAGAAACGTCTTGCGGTATCTCCTACAGGGAAAGTGCCAGGAGGGAATTGTCAAGCTTGTTCTCAGTGTCTCTGAGAATTGCTCTGATTATCCCTGTGACCTCTTTGCTAAGACTCTCCAGAGAGACATCCTCAAAACCAACACACATCTTGACATATCTCCCGCATTGATCGCAGTGTCTCCAGAAACGGCATTCAAGGAGCCAGGACCTTTTCTCCCTACACTGTCCATTGAGTTGTCCTCAAAACCAATATACATCCTGCTATATCTCCCACATGGAAAGTGCCAGGAGGGAGAAGTGGGGATTATGTTTAGACTTTCTCGGAACTGCTTCAAATCAACTAGATATCTTTGTGCTGTAAATCTCCCAACAGCCAAACGCAAAAGCAGCAAACATCTCGCTGTATGTCCCACATCCAAAGTGCCAAGAGAGAGCTTGCTCTCCCTGTCTTTGAGTACTGTTTTCACTGTCCCGGTTACCTCTTTGCTAACATTCTCTTCAGAGCTGCAGTGAAACCAGGAACCACGTGGAGAAGGCACCCACACTGAAAGTGCCTGGAGGGAACACTGGGGCTTCTTCTCAGTGTCTCTGACATAGGGTTTCACTGTCCCGGGAAAGTCTCTGCTAACACCGTGCAGAGCGCTGTGCCCAATATACAGAAACGTCTTGCGGTATCTCCTACAGGGAAAGTGCCAGGAGGGAATTGTGGAGCTTGTTCTCAGTGTCTCTGAGAATTGCTCTGATTATCCCTGTGACCTCTTTGCTAAGACTCTCCAGAGAGACGTCCTCAAAACAAACACACATCTTGACATATCTCCCACATTGATCGCAGTGTCTCCAGAAACGGCATTCAAGGAGCCAGGACCTTTTCTCCCTACACTGTCCATTGAGTTGTCCTCAAAATCAATATACATCCTGCTATATCTCCCACATGGAAAGTGCCAGGAGGGAGAAGTGGGGATTATGTTTAGACTTTCTCGGAACTGCTTCAAATCAACTAGATATCTTTGTGCTGTAAATCTCCCAACAGCCAAACGCAAAAGCAGCAAACATCTCGCTGTATGTCCCACATCCAAAGTGCCAAGAGAGAGCTTGCTCTCCCTGTCTTTGAGTACTGTTTTCACTGTCCCGGTTACCTCTTTGCTAACATTCTCTTCAGAGCTGCAGTGAAACCAGGAACCACGTTGAGAAGGCACCCACACTGAAAGTGCCTGGAGGGAACACTGGGGCTTCTTCTCAGTGTCTCTGACATAGGGTTTCACTGTCCCGCGAAAGTCTCTGCTAACACCGTGCAGAGCGCTGTGCCCAATATACAGAAACGTCTTGCGGTATCTCCTACAGGGAAAGTGCCAGGAGGGAATTGTCAAGCTTGTTCTCAGTGTCTCTGAGAATTGCTCTGATTATCCCTGTGACCTCTTTGCTAAGACTCTCCAGAGAGACATCCTCAAAACCAACACACATCTTGACATATCTCCCGCATTGATCGCAGTGTCTCCAGAAACGGCATTCAAGGAGCCAGGACCTTTTCTCCCTACACTGTCCATTGAGTTGTCCTCAAAACCAATATACATCCTGCTATATCTCCCACATGGAAAGTGCCAGGAGGGAGAAGTGGGGATTATGTTTAGACTTTCTCGGAACTGCTTCAAATCAACTAGATATCTTTGTGCTGTAAATCTCCCAACAGCCAAACGCAAAAGCAGCAAACATCTCGCTGTATGTCCCACATCCAAAGTGCCAAGAGAGAGCTTGCTCTCCCTGTCTTTGAGTACTGTTTTCACTGTCCCGGTTACCTCTTTGCTAACATTCTCTTCAGAGCTGCAGTGAAACCAGGAACCACGTGGAGAAGGCACCCACACTGAAAGTGCCTGGAGGGAACACTGGGGCTTCTTCTCAGTGTCTCTGACATAGGGTTTCACTGTCCCGGGAAAGTCTCTGCTAACACCCTGCAGAGCGCTGTGCCCAATATACAGAAACGTCTTGCGGTATCTCCTACAGGGAAAGTGCCAGGAGGGAATTGTCGAGCTTGTTCTCAGTGTCTCTGAGAATTGCTCTGATTATGCCTGTGACCTCTTTGCTAAGACTCTCCAGAGAGACGTCCTCAAAACAAACACACATCTTGACATATCTCCCGCATTGATCGCAGTGTCTCCAGAAACGGCATTCAAGGAGCCAGGACCTTTTCTCCCTACACTGTCCATTGAGTTGTCCTCAAAATCAATATACATCCTGCTATATCTCCCACATGGAAAGTGCCAGGAGGGAGAAGTGGGGATTATGTTTAGACTTTCTCGGAACTGCTTCAAATCAACTAGATATCTTTGTGCTGTAAATCTCCCAACAGCCAAACGCAAAAGCAGCAAACATCTCGCTGTATGTCCCACATCCAAAGTGCCAAGAGAGAGCTTGCTCTCCCTGTCTTTGAGTACTGTTTTCACTGTCCCGGTTACCTCTTTGCTAACATTCTCTTCAGAGCTGCAGTGAAACCAGGAACCACGTGGAGAAGGCACCCACACTGAAAGTGCCTGGAGGGAACATTGGGGCTTCTTCTCAGTGTCTCTGACATAGGGTTTCACTGTCCCGCGAAAGTCTCTGCTAACACCGTGCAGAGCGCTGTGCCCAATATACAGAAACGTCTTGCGGTATCTCCTACAGGGAAAGTGCCAGGAGGGAATTGTCGAGCTTGTTCTCAGTGTCTCTGAGAATTGCTCTGATTATCCCTGTGACCTCTTTGCTAAGACTCTCCAGAGAGACATCCTCAAAACCAACACACATCTTGACATATCTCCCGCATTGATCGCAGTGTCTCCAGAAACGGCATTCAAGGAGCCAGGACCTTTTCTCCCTACACTGTCCATTGAGTTGTCCTCAAAACCAATATACATCCTGCTATATCTCCCACATGGAAAGTGCCAGGAGGGAGAAGTGGGGATTATGTTTAGACTTTCTCGGAACTGCTTCAAATCAACTAGATATCTTTGTGCTGTAAATCTCCCAACAGCCAAACGCAAAAGCAGCAAACATCTCGCTGTATGTCCCACATCCAAAGTGCCAAGAGAGAGCTTGCTCTCCCTGTCTTTGAGTACTGTTTTCACTGTCCCGGTTACCTCTTTGCTAACATTCTCTTCAGAGCTGCAGTGAAACCAGGAACCACGTGGAGAAGGCACCCACACTGAAAGTGCCTGGAGGGAACACTGGGGCTTCTTCTCAGTGTCTCTGACATAGGGTTTCACTGTCCCGCGAAAGTCTCTGCTAACACCGTGCAGAGCGCTGTGCCCAATATACAGAAACGTCTTGCGGTATCTCCTACAGGGAAAGTGCCAGGAGGGAATTGTGGAGCTTGTTCTCAGTGTCTCTGAGAATTGCTCTGATTATGCCTGTGACCTCTTTGCTAAGACTCTCCAGAGAGACGTCCTCAAAACAAACACACATCTTGACATATCTCCCACATTGATCGCAGTGTCTCCAGAAACGGCATTCAAGGAGCCAGGACCTTTTCTCCCTACACTGTCCATTGAGTTGTCCTCAAAACCAATATACATCCTGCTATATCTCCCACATGGAAAGTGCCAGGAGGGAGAAGTGGGGATTATGTTTAGACTTTCTCGGAACTGCTTCAAATCAACTAGATATCTTTGTGCTGTAAATCTCCCAACAGCCAAACGCAAAAGCAGCAAACATCTCGCTGTATGTCCCACATCCAAAGTGCCAAGAGAGAGCTTGCTCTCCCTGTCTTTGAGTACTGTTTTCACTGTCCCGGTTACCTCTTTGCTAACATTCTCTTCAGAGCTGCAGTGAAACCAGGAACCACGTGGAGAAGGCACCCACACTGAAAGTGCCTGGAGGGAACACTGGGGCTTCTTCTCAGTGTCTCTGACATAGGGTTTCACTGTCCCGGGAAAGTCTCTGCTAACACCGTGCAGAGCGCTGTGCCCAATATACAGAAACGTCTTGCGGTATCTCCTACAGGGAAAGTGCCAGGAGGGAATTGTGGAGCTTGTTCTCAGTGTCTCTGAGAATTGCTCTGATTATGCCTGTGACCTCTTTGCTAAGACTCTCCAGAGAGACGTCCTCAAAACAAACACACATCTTGACATATCTCCCACATTGATCGCAGTGTCTCCAGAAACGGCATTCAAGGAGCCAGGACCTTTTCTCCCTACACTGTCCATTGAGTTGTCCTCAAAACCAATATACATCCTGCTATATCTCCCACATGGAAAGTGCCAGGAGGGAGAAGTGGGGATTATGTTTAGACTTTCTCGGAACTGCTTCAAATCAACTAGATATCTTTGTGCTGTAAATCTCCCAACAGCCAAACGCAAAAGCAGCAAACATCTCGCTGTATGTCCCACATCCAAAGTGCCAAGAGAGAGCTTGCTCTCCCTGTCTTTGAGTACTGTTTTCACTGTCCCGGTTACCTCTTTGCTAACATTCTCTTCAGAGCTGCAGTGAAACCAGGAACCACGTGGAGAAGGCACCCACACTGAAAGTGCCTGGAGGGAACATTGGGGCTTCTTCTCAGTGTCTCTGACATAGGGTTTCACTGTCCCGGGAAAGTCTCTGCTAACACCGTGCAGAGCGCTGTGCCCAATATACAGAAACGTCTTGCGGTATCTCCTACAGGGAAAGTGCCAGGAGGGAATTGTCAAGCTTGTTCTCAGTGTCTCTGAGAATTGCTCTGATTATCCCTGTGACCTCTTTGCTAAGACTCTCCAGAGAGACATCCTCAAAACCAACACACATCTTGACATATCTCCCGCATTGATCGCAGTGTCTCCAGAAACGGCATTCAAGGAGCCAGGACCTTTTCTCCCTACACTGTCCATTGAGTTGTCCTCAAAACCAATATACATCCTGCTATATCTCCCACATGGAAAGTGCCAGGAGGGAGAAGTGGGGATTATGTTTAGACTTTCTCGGAACTGCTTCAAATCAACTAGATATCTTTGTGCTGTAAATCTCCCAACAGCCAAACGCAAAAGCAGCAAACATCTCGCTGTATGTCCCACATCCAAAGTGCCAAGAGAGAGCTTGCTCTCCCTGTCTTTGAGTACTGTTTTCACTGTCCCGGTTACCTCTTTGCTAACATTCTCTTCAGAGCTGCAGTGAAACCAGGAACCACGTGGAGAAGGCACCCACACTGAAAGTGCCTGGAGGGAACACTGGGGCTTCTTCTCAGTGTCTCTGACATAGGGTTTCACTGTCCCGGGAAAGTCTCTGCTAACACCCTGCAGAGCGCTGTGCCCAATATACAGAAACGTCTTGCGGTATCTCCTACAGGGAAAGTGCCAGGAGGGAATTGTCGAGCTTGTTCTCAGTGTCTCTGAGAATTGCTCTGATTATGCCTGTGACCTCTTTGCTAAGACTCTCCAGAGAGACATCCTCAAAACAAACACACATCTTGACATATCTCCCGCATTGATCGCAGTGTCTCCAGAAACGGCATTCAAGGAGCCAGGACCTTTTCTCCCTACACTGTCCATTGAGTTGTCCTCAAAACCAATATACATCCTGCTATATCTCCCACATGGAAAGTGCCAGGAGGGAGAAGTGGGGATTATGTTTAGACTTTCTCGGAACTGCTTCAAATCAACTAGATATCTTTGTGCTGTAAATCTCCCAACAGCCAAACGCAAAAGCAGCAAACATCTCGCTGTATGTCCCACATCCAAAGTGCCAAGAGAGAGCTTGCTCTCCCTGTCTTTGAGTACTGTTTTCACTGTCCCGGTTACCTCTTTGCTAACATTCTCTTCAGAGCTGCAGTGAAACCAGGAACCACGTGGAGAAGGCACCCACACTGAAAGTGCCTGGAGGGAACACTGGGGCTTCTTCTCAGTGTCTCTGACATAGGGTTTCACTGTCCCGGGAAAGTCTCTGCTAACACCGTGCAGAGCGCTGTGCCCAATATACAGAAACGTCTTGCGGTATCTCCTACAGGGAAAGTGCCAGGAGGGAATTGTCGAGCTTGTTCTCAGTGTCTCTGAGAATTGCTCTGATTATGCCTGTGACCTCTTTGCTAAGACTCTCCAGAGAGACATCCTCAAAACAAACACACATCTTGACATATCTCCCGCATTGATCGCAGTGTCTCCAGAAACGGCATTCAAGGAGCCAGGACCTTTTCTCCCTACACTGTCCATTGAGTTGTCCTCAAAACCAATATACATCCTGCTATATCTCCCACATGGAAAGTGCCAGGAGGGAGAAGTGGGGATTATGTTTAGACTTTCTCGGAACTGCTTCAAATCAACTAGATATCTTTGTGCTGTAAATCTCCCAACAGCCAAACGCAAAAGCAGCAAACATCTCGCTGTATGTCCCACATCCAAAGTGCCAAGAGAGAGCTTGCTCTCCCTGTCTTTGAGTACTGTTTTCACTGTCCCGGTTACCTCTTTGCTAACATTCTCTTCAGAGCTGCAGTGAAACCAGGAACCACGTGGAGAAGGCACCCACACTGAAAGTGCCTGGAGGGAACATTGGGGCTTCTTCTCAGTGTCTCTGACATAGGGTTTCACTGTCCCGCGAAAGTCTCTGCTAACACCGTGCAGAGCGCTGTGCCCAATATACAGAAACGTCTTGCGGTATCTCCTACAGGGAAAGTGCCAGGAGGGAATTGTGGAGCTTGTTCTCAGTGTCTCTGAGAATTGCTCTGATTATCCCTGTGACCTCTTTGCTAAGACTCTCCAGAGAGACATCCTCAAAACCAACACACATCTTGACATATCTCCCGCATTGATCGCAGTGTCTCCAGAAACGGCATTCAAGGAGCCAGGACCTTTTCTCCCTACACTGTCCATTGAGTTGTCCTCAAAACCAATATACATCCTGCTATATCTCCCACATGGAAAGTGCCAGGAGGGAGAAGTGGGGATTATGTTTAGACTTTCTCGGAACTGCTTCAAATCAACTAGATATCTTTGTGCTGTAAATCTCCCAACAGCCAAACGCAAAAGCAGCAAACATCTCGCTGTATGTCCCACATCCAAAGTGCCAAGAGAGAGCTTGCTCTCCCTGTCTTTGAGTACTGTTTTCACTGTCCCGGTTACCTCTTTGCTAACATTCTCTTCAGAGCTGCAGTGAAACCAGGAACCACGTGGAGAAGGCACCCACACTGAAAGTGCCTGGAGGGAACACTGGGGCTTCTTCTCAGTGTCTCTGACATAGGGTTTCACTGTCCCGGGAAAGTCTCTGCTAACACCCTGCAGAGCGCTGTGCCCAATATACAGAAACGTCTTGCGGTATCTCCTACAGGGAAAGTGCCAGGAGGGAATTGTCGAGCTTGTTCTCAGTGTCTCTGAGAATTGCTCTGATTATGCCTGTGACCTCTTTGCTAAGACTCTCCAGAGAGACATCCTCAAAACAAACACACATCTTGACATATCTCCCGCATTGATCGCAGTGTCTCCAGAAACGGCATTCAAGGAGCCAGGACCTTTTCTCCCTACACTGTCCATTGAGTTGTCCTCAAAACCAATATACATCCTGCTATATCTCCCACATGGAAAGTGCCAGGAGGGAGAAGTGGGGATTATGTTTAGACTTTCTCGGAACTGCTTCAAATCAACTAGATATCTTTGTGCTGTAAATCTCCCAACAGCCAAACGCAAAAGCAGCAAACATCTCGCTGTATGTCCCACATCCAAAGTGCCAAGAGAGAGCTTGCTCTCCCTGTCTTTGAGTACTGTTTTCACTGTCCCGGTTACCTCTTTGCTAACATTCTCTTCAGAGCTGCAGTGAAACCAGGAACCACGTGGAGAAGGCACCCACACTGAAAGTGCCTGGAGGGAACATTGGGGCTTCTTCTCAGTGTCTCTGACATAGGGTTTCACTGTCCCGCGAAAGTCTCTGCTAACACCGTGCAGAGCGCTGTGCCCAATATACAGAAACGTCTTGCGGTATCTCCTACAGGGAAAGTGCCAGGAGGGAATTGTCAAGCTTGTTCTCAGTGTCTCTGAGAATTGCTCTGATTATCCCTGTGACCTCTTTGCTAAGACTCTCCAGAGAGACATCCTCAAAACCAACACACATCTTGACATATCTCCCGCATTGATCGCAGTGTCTCCAGAAACGGCATTCAAGGAGCCAGGACCTTTTCTCCCTACACTGTCCATTGAGTTGTCCTCAAAACCAATATACATCCTGCTATATCTCCCACATGGAAAGTGCCAGGAGGGAGAAGTGGGGATTATGTTTAGACTTTCTCGGAACTGCTTCAAATCAACTAGATATCTTTGTGCTGTAAATCTCCCAACAGCCAAACGCAAAAGCAGCAAACATCTCGCTGTATGTCCCACATCCAAAGTGCCAAGAGAGAGCTTGCTCTCCCTGTCTTTGAGTACTGTTTTCACTGTCCCGGTTACCTCTTTGCTAACATTCTCTTCAGAGCTGCAGTGAAACCAGGAACCACGTGGAGAAGGCACCCACACTGAAAGTGCCTGGAGGGAACACTGGGGCTTCTTCTCAGTGTCTCTGACATAGGGTTTCACTGTCCCGGGAAAGTCTCTGCTAACACCGTGCAGAGCGCTGTGCCCAATATACAGAAACGTCTTGCGGTATCTCCTACAGGGAAAGTGCCAGGAGGGAATTGTGGAGCTTGTTCTCAGTGTCTCTGAGAATTGCTCTGATTATGCCTGTGACCTCTTTGCTAAGACTCTCCAGAGAGACGTCCTCAAAACAAACACACATCTTGACATATCTCCCACATTGATCGCAGTGTCTCCAGAAACGGCATTCAAGGAGCCAGGACCTTTTCTCCCTACACTGTCCATTGAGTTGTCCTCAAAACCAATATACATCCTGCTATATCTCCCACATGGAAAGTGCCAGGAGGGAGAAGTGGGGATTATGTTTAGACTTTCTCGGAACTGCTTCAAATCAACTAGATATCTTTGTGCTGTAAATCTCCCAACAGCCAAACGCAAAAGCAGCAAACATCTCGCTGTATGTCCCACATCCAAAGTGCCAAGAGAGAGCTTGCTCTCCCTGTCTTTGAGTACTGTTTTCACTGTCCCGGTTACCTCTTTGCTAACATTCTCTTCAGAGCTGCAGTGAAACCAGGAACCACGTGGAGAAGGCACCCACACTGAAAGTGCCTGGAGGGAACATTGGGGCTTCTTCTCAGTGTCTCTGACATAGGGTTTCACTGTCCCGGGAAAGTCTCTGCTAACACCGTGCAGAGCGCTGTGCCCAATATACAGAAACGTCTTGCGGTATCTCCTACAGGGAAAGTGCCAGGAGGGAATTGTCAAGCTTGTTCTCAGTGTCTCTGAGAATTGCTCTGATTATCCCTGTGACCTCTTTGCTAAGACTCTCCAGAGAGACATCCTCAAAACCAACACACATCTTGACATATCTCCCGCATTGATCGCAGTGTCTCCAGAAACGGCATTCAAGGAGCCAGGACCTTTTCTCCCTACACTGTCCATTGAGTTGTCCTCAAAACCAATATACATCCTGCTATATCTCCCACATGGAAAGTGCCAGGAGGGAGAAGTGGGGATTATGTTTAGACTTTCTCGGAACTGCTTCAAATCAACTAGATATCTTTGTGCTGTAAATCTCCCAACAGCCAAACGCAAAAGCAGCAAACATCTCGCTGTATGTCCCACATCCAAAGTGCCAAGAGAGAGCTTGCTCTCCCTGTCTTTGAGTACTGTTTTCACTGTCCCGGTTACCTCTTTGCTAACATTCTCTTCAGAGCTGCAGTGAAACCAGGAACCACGTGGAGAAGGCACCCACACTGAAAGTGCCTGGAGGGAACACTGGGGCTTCTTCTCAGTGTCTCTGACATAGGGTTTCACTGTCCCGGGAAAGTCTCTGCTAACACCCTGCAGAGCGCTGTGCCCAATATACAGAAACGTCTTGCGGTATCTCCTACAGGGAAAGTGCCAGGAGGGAATTGTCGAGCTTGTTCTCAGTGTCTCTGAGAATTGCTCTGATTATGCCTGTGACCTCTTTGCTAAGACTCTCCAGAGAGACATCCTCAAAACAAACACACATCTTGACATATCTCCCGCATTGATCGCAGTGTCTCCAGAAACGGCATTCAAGGAGCCAGGACCTTTTCTCCCTACACTGTCCATTGAGTTGTCCTCAAAACCAATATACATCCTGCTATATCTCCCACATGGAAAGTGCCAGGAGGGAGAAGTGGGGATTATGTTTAGACTTTCTCGGAACTGCTTCAAATCAACTAGATATCTTTGTGCTGTAAATCTCCCAACAGCCAAACGCAAAAGCAGCAAACATCTCGCTGTATGTCCCACATCCAAAGTGCCAAGAGAGAGCTTGCTCTCCCTGTCTTTGAGTACTGTTTTCACTGTCCCGGTTACCTCTTTGCTAACATTCTCTTCAGAGCTGCAGTGAAACCAGGAACCACGTGGAGAAGGCACCCACACTGAAAGTGCCTGGAGGGAACACTGGGGCTTCTTCTCAGTGTCTCTGACATAGGGTTTCACTGTCCCGGGAAAGTCTCTGCTAACACCGTGCAGAGCGCTGTGCCCAATATACAGAAACGTCTTGCGGTATCTCCTACAGGGAAAGTGCCAGGAGGGAATTGTCGAGCTTGTTCTCAGTGTCTCTGAGAATTGCTCTGATTATGCCTGTGACCTCTTTGCTAAGACTCTCCAGAGAGACATCCTCAAAACAAACACACATCTTGACATATCTCCCGCATTGATCGCAGTGTCTCCAGAAACGGCATTCAAGGAGCCAGGACCTTTTCTCCCTACACTGTCCATTGAGTTGTCCTCAAAACCAATATACATCCTGCTATATCTCCCACATGGAAAGTGCCAGGAGGGAGAAGTGGGGATTATGTTTAGACTTTCTCGGAACTGCTTCAAATCAACTAGATATCTTTGTGCTGTAAATCTCCCAACAGCCAAACGCAAAAGCAGCAAACATCTCGCTGTATGTCCCACATCCAAAGTGCCAAGAGAGAGCTTGCTCTCCCTGTCTTTGAGTACTGTTTTCACTGTCCCGGTTACCTCTTTGCTAACATTCTCTTCAGAGCTGCAGTGAAACCAGGAACCACGTGGAGAAGGCACCCACACTGAAAGTGCCTGGAGGGAACATTGGGGCTTCTTCTCAGTGTCTCTGACATAGGGTTTCACTGTCCCGCGAAAGTCTCTGCTAACACCGTGCAGAGCGCTGTGCCCAATATACAGAAACGTCTTGCGGTATCTCCTACAGGGAAAGTGCCAGGAGGGAATTGTGGAGCTTGTTCTCAGTGTCTCTGAGAATTGCTCTGATTATCCCTGTGACCTCTTTGCTAAGACTCTCCAGAGAGACATCCTCAAAACCAACACACATCTTGACATATCTCCCGCATTGATCGCAGTGTCTCCAGAAACGGCATTCAAGGAGCCAGGACCTTTTCTCCCTACACTGTCCATTGAGTTGTCCTCAAAACCAATATACATCCTGCTATATCTCCCACATGGAAAGTGCCAGGAGGGAGAAGTGGGGATTATGTTTAGACTTTCTCGGAACTGCTTCAAATCAACTAGATATCTTTGTGCTGTAAATCTCCCAACAGCCAAACGCAAAAGCAGCAAACATCTCGCTGTATGTCCCACATCCAAAGTGCCAAGAGAGAGCTTGCTCTCCCTGTCTTTGAGTACTGTTTTCACTGTCCCGGTTACCTCTTTGCTAACATTCTCTTCAGAGCTGCAGTGAAACCAGGAACCACGTGGAGAAGGCACCCACACTGAAAGTGCCTGGAGGGAACACTGGGGCTTCTTCTCAGTGTCTCTGACATAGGGTTTCACTGTCCCGGGAAAGTCTCTGCTAACACCCTGCAGAGCGCTGTGCCCAATATACAGAAACGTCTTGCGGTATCTCCTACAGGGAAAGTGCCAGGAGGGAATTGTCGAGCTTGTTCTCAGTGTCTCTGAGAATTGCTCTGATTATGCCTGTGACCTCTTTGCTAAGACTCTCCAGAGAGACATCCTCAAAACAAACACACATCTTGACATATCTCCCGCATTGATCGCAGTGTCTCCAGAAACGGCATTCAAGGAGCCAGGACCTTTTCTCCCTACACTGTCCATTGAGTTGTCCTCAAAACCAATATACATCCTGCTATATCTCCCACATGGAAAGTGCCAGGAGGGAGAAGTGGGGATTATGTTTAGACTTTCTCGGAACTGCTTCAAATCAACTAGATATCTTTGTGCTGTAAATCTCCCAACAGCCAAACGCAAAAGCAGCAAACATCTCGCTGTATGTCCCACATCCAAAGTGCCAAGAGAGAGCTTGCTCTCCCTGTCTTTGAGTACTGTTTTCACTGTCCCGGTTACCTCTTTGCTAACATTCTCTTCAGAGCTGCAGTGAAACCAGGAACCACGTGGAGAAGGCACCCACACTGAAAGTGCCTGGAGGGAACATTGGGGCTTCTTCTCAGTGTCTCTGACATAGGGTTTCACTGTCCCGCGAAAGTCTCTGCTAACACCGTGCAGAGCGCTGTGCCCAATATACAGAAACGTCTTGCGGTATCTCCTACAGGGAAAGTGCCAGGAGGGAATTGTCAAGCTTGTTCTCAGTGTCTCTGAGAATTGCTCTGATTATCCCTGTGACCTCTTTGCTAAGACTCTCCAGAGAGACATCCTCAAAACCAACACACATCTTGACATATCTCCCGCATTGATCGCAGTGTCTCCAGAAACGGCATTCAAGGAGCCAGGACCTTTTCTCCCTACACTGTCCATTGAGTTGTCCTCAAAACCAATATACATCCTGCTATATCTCCCACATGGAAAGTGCCAGGAGGGAGAAGTGGGGATTATGTTTAGACTTTCTCGGAACTGCTTCAAATCAACTAGATATCTTTGTGCTGTAAATCTCCCAACAGCCAAAGGCAAAAGCAGCAAACATCTCGCTGTATGTCCCACATCCAAAGTGCCAAGAGAGAGCTTGCTCTCCCTGTCTTTGAGTACTGTTTTCACTGTCCCGGTTACCTCTTTGCTAACATTCTCTTCAGAGCTGCAGTGAAACCAGGAACCACGTGGAGAAGGCACCCACACTGAAAGTGCCTGGAGGGAACACTGGGGCTTCTTCTCAGTGTCTCTGACATAGGGTTTCACTGTCCCGCGAAAGTCTCTGCTAACACCGTGCAGAGCGCTGTGCCCAATATACAGAAACGTCTTGCGGTATCTCCTACAGGGAAAGTGCCAGGAGGGAATTGTGGAGCTTGTTCTCAGTGTCTCTGAGAATTGCTCTGATTATCCCTGTGACCTCTTTGCTAAGACTCTCCAGAGAGACGTCCTCAAAACAAACACACATCTTGACATATCTCCCACATTGATCGCAGTGTCTCCAGAAACGGCATTCAAGGAGCCAGGACCTTTTCTCCCTACACTGTCCATTGAGTTGTCCTCAAAACCAATATACATCCTGCTATATCTCCCACATGGAAAGTGCCAGGAGGGAGAAGTGGGGATTATGTTTAGACTTTCTCGGAACTGCTTCAAATCAACTAGATATCTTTGTGCTGTAAATCTCCCAACAGCCAAACGCAAAAGCAGCAAACATCTCGCTGTATGTCCCACATCCAAAGTGCCAAGAGAGAGCTTGCTCTCCCTGTCTTTGAGTACTGTTTTCACTGTCCCGGTTACCTCTTTGCTAACATTCTCTTCAGAGCTGCAGTGAAACCAGGAACCACGTGGAGAAGGCACCCACACTGAAAGTGCCTGGAGGGAACACTGGGGCTTCTTCTCAGTGTCTCTGACATAGGGTTTCACTGTCCCGGGAAAGTCTCTGCTAACACCGTGCAGAGCGCTGTGCCCAATATACAGAAACGTCTTGCGGTATCTCCTACAGGGAAAGTGCCAGGAGGGAATTGTGGAGCTTGTTCTCAGTGTCTCTGAGAATTGCTCTGATTATCCCTGTGACCTCTTTGCTAAGACTCTCCAGAGAGACGTCCTCAAAACAAACACACATCTTGACATATCTCCCACATTGATCGCAGTGTCTCCAGAAACGGCATTCAAGGAGCCAGGACCTTTTCTCCCTACACTGTCCATTGAGTTGTCCTCAAAATCAATATACATCCTGCTATATCTCCCACATGGAAAGTGCCAGGAGGGAGAAGTGGGGATTATGTTTAGACTTTCTCGGAACTGCTTCAAATCAACTAGATATCTTTGTGCTGTAAATCTCCCAACAGCCAAACGCAAAAGCAGCAAACATCTCGCTGTATGTCCCACATCCAAAGTGCCAAGAGAGAGCTTGCTCTCCCTGTCTTTGAGTACTGTTTTCACTGTCCCGGTTACCTCTTTGCTAACATTCTCTTCAGAGCTGCAGTGAAACCAGGAACCACGTGGAGAAGGCACCCACACTGAAAGTGCCTGGAGGGAACATTGGGGCTTCTTCTCAGTGTCTCTGACATAGGGTTTCACTGTCCCGGGAAAGTCTCTGCTAACACCGTGCAGAGCGCTGTGCCCAATATACAGAAACGTCTTGCGGTATCTCCTACAGGGAAAGTGCCAGGAGGGAATTGTCAAGCTTGTTCTCAGTGTCTCTGAGAATTGCTCTGATTATCCCTGTGACCTCTTTGCTAAGACTCTCCAGAGAGACATCCTCAAAACCAACACACATCTTGACATATCTCCCGCATTGATCGCAGTGTCTCCAGAAACGGCATTCAAGGAGCCAGGACCTTTTCTCCCTACACTGTCCATTGAGTTGTCCTCAAAACCAATATACATCCTGCTATATCTCCCACATGGAAAGTGCCAGGAGGGAGAAGTGGGGATTATGTTTAGACTTTCTCGGAACTGCTTCAAATCAACTAGATATCTTTGTGCTGTAAATCTCCCAACAGCCAAACGCAAAAGCAGCAAACATCTCGCTGTATGTCCCACATCCAAAGTGCCAAGAGAGAGCTTGCTCTCCCTGTCTTTGAGTACTGTTTTCACTGTCCCGGTTACCTCTTTGCTAACATTCTCTTCAGAGCTGCAGTGAAACCAGGAACCACGTGGAGAAGGCACCCACACTGAAAGTGCCTGGACGGAACACTGGGGCTTCTTCTCAGTGTCTCTGACATAGGGTTTCACTGTCCCGGGAAAGTCTCTGCTAACACCGTGCAGAGCGCTGTGCCCAATATACAGAAACGTCTTGCGGTATCTCCTACAGGGAAAGTGCCAGGAGGGAATTGTCGAGCTTGTTCTCAGTGTCTCTGAGAATTGCTCTGATTATGCCTGTGACCTCTTTGCTAAGACTCTCCAGAGAGACATCCTCAAAACAAACACACATCTTGACATATCTCCCGCATTGATCGCAGTGTCTCCAGAAACGGCATTCAAGGAGCCAGGACCTTTTCTCCCTACACTGTCCATTGAGTTGTCCTCAAAACCAATATACATCCTGCTATATCTCCCACATGGAAAGTGCCAGGAGGGAGAAGTGGGGATTATGTTTAGACTTTCTCGGAACTGCTTCAAATCAACTAGATATCTTTGTGCTGTAAATCTCCCAACAGCCAAACGCAAAAGCAGCAAACATCTCGCTGTATGTCCCACATCCAAAGTGCCAAGAGAGAGCTTGCTCTCCCTGTCTTTGAGTACTGTTTTCACTGTCCCGGTTACCTCTTTGCTAACATTCTCTTCAGAGCTGCAGTGAAACCAGGAACCACGTGGAGAAGGCACCCACACTGAAAGTGCCTGGAGGGAACATTGGGGCTTCTTCTCAGTGTCTCTGACATAGGGTTTCACTGTCCCGCGAAAGTCTCTGCTAACACCGTGCAGAGCGCTGTGCCCAATATACAGAAACGTCTTGCGGTATCTCCTACAGGGAAAGTGCCAGGAGGGAATTGTCAAGCTTGTTCTCAGTGTCTCTGAGAATTGCTCTGATTATCCCTGTGACCTCTTTGCTAAGACTCTCCAGAGAGACATCCTCAAAACCAACACACATCTTGACATATCTCCCGCATTGATCGCAGTGTCTCCAGAAACGGCATTCAAGGAGCCAGGACCTTTTCTCCCTACACTGTCCATTGAGTTGTCCTCAAAACCAATATACATCCTGCTATATCTCCCACATGGAAAGTGCCAGGAGGGAGAAGTGGGGATTATGTTTAGACTTTCTCGGAACTGCTTCAAATCAACTAGATATCTTTGTGCTGTAAATCTCCCAACAGCCAAACGCAAAAGCAGCAAACATCTCGCTGTATGTCCCACATCCAAAGTGCCAAGAGAGAGCTTGCTCTCCCTGTCTTTGAGTACTGTTTTCACTGTCCCGGTTACCTCTTTGCTAACATTCTCTTCAGAGCTGCAGTGAAACCAGGAACCACGTGGAGAAGGCACCCACACTGAAAGTGCCTGGAGGGAACACTGGGGCTTCTTCTCAGTGTCTCTGACATAGGGTTTCACTGTCCCGGGAAAGTCTCTGCTAACACCGTGCAGAGCGCTGTGCCCAATATACAGAAACGTCTTGCGGTATCTCCTACAGGGAAAGTGCCAGGAGGGAATTGTGGAGCTTGTTCTCAGTGTCTCTGAGAATTGCTCTGATTATCCCTGTGACCTCTTTGCTAAGACTCTCCAGAGAGACGTCCTCAAAACAAACACACATCTTGACATATCTCCCACATTGATCGCAGTGTCTCCAGAAACGGCATTCAAGGAGCCAGGACCTTTTCTCCCTACACTGTCCATTGAGTTGTCCTCAAAATCAATATACATCCTGCTATATCTCCCACATGGAAAGTGCCAGGAGGGAGAAGTGGGGATTATGTTTAGACTTTCTCGGAACTGCTTCAAATCAACTAGATATCTTTGTGCTGTAAATCTCCCAACAGCCAAACGCAAAAGCAGCAAACATCTCGCTGTATGTCCCACATCCAAAGTGCCAAGAGAGAGCTTGCTCTCCCTGTCTTTGAGTACTGTTTTCACTGTCCCGGTTACCTCTTTGCTAACATTCTCTTCAGAGCTGCAGTGAAACCAGGAACCACGTGGAGAAGGCACCCACACTGAAAGTGCCTGGAGGGAACATTGGGGCTTCTTCTCAGTGTCTCTGACATAGGGTTTCACTGTCCCGGGAAAGTCTCTGCTAACACCGTGCAGAGCGCTGTGCCCAATATACAGAAACGTCTTGCGGTATCTCCTACAGGGAAAGTGCCAGGAGGGAATTGTCGAGCTTGTTCTCAGTGTCTCTGAGAATTGCTCTGATTATCCCTGTGACCTCTTTGCTAAGACTCTCCAGAGAGACATCCTCAAAACCAACACACATCTTGACATATCTCCCGCATTGATCGCAGTGTCTCCAGAAACGGCATTCAAGGAGCCAGGACCTTTTCTCCCTACACTGTCCATTGAGTTGTCCTCAAAACCAATATACATCCTGCTATATCTCCCACATGGAAAGTGCCAGGAGGGAGAAGTGGGGATTATGTTTAGACTTTCTCGGAACTGCTTCAAATCAACTAGATATCTTTGTGCTGTAAATCTCCCAACAGCCAAACGCAAAAGCAGCAAACATCTCGCTGTATGTCCCACATCCAAAGTGCCAAGAGAGAGCTTGCTCTCCCTGTCTTTGAGTACTGTTTTCACTGTCCCGGTTACCTCTTTGCTAACATTCTCTTCAGAGCTGCAGTGAAACCAGGAACCACGTGGAGAAGGCACCCACACTGAAAGTGCCTGGACGGAACACTGGGGCTTCTTCTCAGTGTCTCTGACATAGGGTTTCACTGTCCCGGGAAAGTCTCTGCTAACACCGTGCAGAGCGCTGTGCCCAATATACAGAAACGTCTTGCGGTATCTCCTACAGGGAAAGTGCCAGGAGGGAATTGTCGAGCTTGTTCTCAGTGTCTCTGAGAATTGCTCTGATTATCCCTGTGACCTCTTTGCTAAGACTCTCCAGAGAGACATCCTCAAAACCAACACACATCTTGACATATCTCCCGCATTGATCGCAGTGTCTCCAGAAACGGCATTCAAGGAGCCAGGACCTTTTCTCCCTACACTGTCCATTGAGTTGTCCTCAAAACCAATATACATCCTGCTATATCTCCCACATGGAAAGTGCCAGGAGGGAGAAGTGGGGATTATGTTTAGACTTTCTCGGAACTGCTTCAAATCAACTAGATATCTTTGTGCTGTAAATCTCCCAACAGCCAAACGCAAAAGCAGCAAACATCTCGCTGTATGTCCCACATCCAAAGTGCCAAGAGAGAGCTTGCTCTCCCTGTCTTTGAGTACTGTTTTCACTGTCCCGGTTACCTCTTTGCTAACATTCTCTTCAGAGCTGCAGTGAAACCAGGAACCACGTGGAGAAGGCACCCACACTGAAAGTGCCTGGAGGGAACACTGGGGCTTCTTCTCAGTGTCTCTGACATAGGGTTTCACTGTCCCGGGAAAGTCTCTGCTAACACCGTGCAGAGCGCTGTGCCCAATATACAGAAACGTCTTGCGGTATCTCCTACAGGGAAAGTGCCAGGAGGGAATTGTGGAGCTTGTTCTCAGTGTCTCTGAGAATTGCTCTGATTATCCCTGTGACCTCTTTGCTAAGACTCTCCAGAGAGACATCCTCAAAACCAACACACATCTTGACATATCTCCCGCATTGATCGCAGTGTCTCCAGAAACGGCATTCAAGGAGCCAGGACCTTTTCTCCCTACACTGTCCATTGAGTTGTCCTCAAAACCAATATACATCCTGCTATATCTCCCACATGGAAAGTGCCAGGAGGGAGAAGTGGGGATTATGTTTAGACTTTCTCGGAACTGCTTCAAATCAACTAGATATCTTTGTGCTGTAAATCTCCCAACAGCCAAACGCAAAAGCAGCAAACATCTCGCTGTATGTCCCACATCCAAAGTGCCAAGAGAGAGCTTGCTCTCCCTGTCTTTGAGTACTGTTTTCACTGTCCCGGTTACCTCTTTGCTAACATTCTCTTCAGAGCTGCAGTGAAACCAGGAACCACGTGGAGAAGGCACCCACACTGAAAGTGCCTGGAGGGAACACTGGGGCTTCTTCTCAGTGTCTCTGACATAGGGTTTCACTGTCCCGCGAAAGTCTCTGCTAACACCGTGCAGAGCGCTGTGCCCAATATACAGAAACGTCTTGCGGTATCTCCTACAGGGAAAGTGCCAGGAGGGAATTGTGGAGCTTGTTCTCAGTGTCTCTGAGAATTGCTCTGATTATGCCTGTGACCTCTTTGCTAAGACTCTCCAGAGAGACATCCTCAAAACCAACACACATCTTGACATATCTCCCGCATTGATCGCAGTGTCTCCAGAAACGGCATTCAAGGAGCCAGGACCTTTTCTCCCTACACTGTCCATTGAGTTGTCCTCAAAACCAATATACATCCTGCTATATCTCCCACATGGAAAGTGCCAGGAGGGAGAAGTGGGGATTATGTTTAGACTTTCTCGGAACTGCTTCAAATCAACTAGATATCTTTGTGCTGTAAATCTCCCAACAGCCAAACGCAAAAGCAGCAAACATCTCGCTGTATGTCCCACATCCAAAGTGCCAAGAGAGAGCTTGCTCTCCCTGTCTTTGAGTACTGTTTTCACTGTCCCGGTTACCTCTTTGCTAACATTCTCTTCAGAGCTGCAGTGAAACCAGGAACCACGTGGAGAAGGCACCCACACTGAAAGTGCCTGGAGGGAACACTGGGGCTTCTTCTCAGTGTCTCTGACATAGGGTTTCACTGTCCCGCGAAAGTCTCTGCTAACACCGTGCAGAGCGCTGTGCCCAATATACAGAAACGTCTTGCGGTATCTCCTACAGGGAAAGTGCCAGGAGGGAATTGTCGAGCTTGTTCTCAGTGTCTCTGAGAATTGCTCTGATTATCCCTGTGACCTCTTTGCTAAGACTCTCCAGAGAGACATCCTCAAAACAAACACACATCTTGACATATCTCCCGCATTGATCGCAGTGTCTCCAGAAACGGCATTCAAGGAGCCAGGACCTTTTCTCCCTACACTGTCCATTGAGTTGTCCTCAAAACCAATATACATCCTGCTATATCTCCCACATGGAAAGTGCCAGGAGGGAGAAGTGGGGATTATGTTTAGACTTTCTCGGAACTGCTTCAAATCAACTAGATATCTTTGTGCTGTAAATCTCCCAACAGCCAAACGCAAAAGCAGCAAACATCTCGCTGTATGTCCCACATCCAAAGTGCCAAGAGAGAGCTTGCTCTCCCTGTCTTTGAGTACTGTTTTCACTGTCCCGGTTACCTCTTTGCTAACATTCTCTTCAGAGCTGCAGTGAAACCAGGAACCACGTGGAGAAGGCACCCACACTGAAAGTGCCTGGACGGAACACTGGGGCTTCTTCTCAGTGTCTCTGACATAGGGTTTCACTGTCCCGGGAAAGTCTCTGCTAACACCGTGCAGAGCGCTGTGCCCAATATACAGAAACGTCTTGCGGTATCTCCTACAGGGAAAGTGCCAGGAGGGAATTGTCGAGCTTGTTCTCAGTGTCTCTGAGAATTGCTCTGATTATCCCTGTGACCTCTTTGCTAAGACTCTCCAGAGAGACATCCTCAAAACCAACACACATCTTGACATATCTCCCGCATTGATCGCAGTGTCTCCAGAAACGGCATTCAAGGAGCCAGGACCTTTTCTCCCTACACTGTCCATTGAGTTGTCCTCAAAACCAATATACATCCTGCTATATCTCCCACATGGAAAGTGCCAGGAGGGAGAAGTGGGGATTATGTTTAGACTTTCTCGGAACTGCTTCAAATCAACTAGATATCTTTGTGCTGTAAATCTCCCAACAGCCAAACGCAAAAGCAGCAAACATCTCGCTGTATGTCCCACATCCAAAGTGCCAAGAGAGAGCTTGCTCTCCCTGTCTTTGAGTACTGTTTTCACTGTCCCGGTTACCTCTTTGCTAACATTCTCTTCAGAGCTGCAGTGAAACCAGGAACCACGTGGAGAAGGCACCCACACTGAAAGTGCCTGGAGGGAACACTGGGGCTTCTTCTCAGTGTCTCTGACATAGGGTTTCACTGTCCCGGGAAAGTCTCTGCTAACACCGTGCAGAGCGCTGTGCCCAATATACAGAAACGTCTTGCGGTATCTCCTACAGGGAAAGTGCCAGGAGGGAATTGTCGAGCTTGTTCTCAGTGTCTCTGAGAATTGCTCTGATTATCCCTGTGACCTCTTTGCTAAGACTCTCCAGAGAGACGTCCTCAAAACAAACACACATCTTGACATATCTCCCGCATTGATCGCAGTGTCTCCAGAAACGGCATTCAAGGAGCCAGGACCTTTTCTCCCTACACTGTCCATTGAGTTGTCCTCAAAACCAATATACATCCTGCTATATCTCCCACATGGAAAGTGCCAGGAGGGAGAAGTGGGGATTATGTTTAGACTTTCTCGGAACTGCTTCAAATCAACTAGATATCTTTGTGCTGTAAATCTCCCAACAGCCAAACGCAAAAGCAGCAAACATCTCGCTGTATGTCCCACATCCAAAGTGCCAAGAGAGAGCTTGCTCTCCCTGTCTTTGAGTACTGTTTTCACTGTCCCGGTTACCTCTTTGCTAACATTCTCTTCAGAGCTGCAGTGAAACCAGGAACCACGTGGAGAAGGCACCCACACTGAAAGTGCCTGGAGGGAACACTGGGGCTTCTTCTCAGTGTCTCTGACATAGGGTTTCACTGTCCCGCGAAAGTCTCTGCTAACACCGTGCAGAGCGCTGTGCCCAATATACAGAAACGTCTTGCGGTATCTCCTACAGGGAAAGTGCCAGGAGGGAATTGTGGAGCTTGTTCTCAGTGTCTCTGAGAATTGCTCTGATTATGCCTGTGACCTCTTTGCTAAGACTCTCCAGAGAGACATCCTCAAAACCAACACACATCTTGACATATCTCCCGCATTGATCGCAGTGTCTCCAGAAACGGCATTCAAGGAGCCAGGACCTTTTCTCCCTACACTGTCCATTGAGTTGTCCTCAAAACCAATATACATCCTGCTATATCTCCCACATGGAAAGTGCCAGGAGGGAGAAGTGGGGATTATGTTTAGACTTTCTCGGAACTGCTTCAAATCAACTAGATATCTTTGTGCTGTAAATCTCCCAACAGCCAAACGCAAAAGCAGCAAACATCTCGCTGTATGTCCCACATCCAAAGTGCCAAGAGAGAGCTTGCTCTCCCTGTCTTTGAGTACTGTTTTCACTGTCCCGGTTACCTCTTTGCTAACATTCTCTTCAGAGCTGCAGTGAAACCAGGAACCACGTGGAGAAGGCACCCACACTGAAAGTGCCTGGACGGAACACTGGGGCTTCTTCTCAGTGTCTCTGACATAGGGTTTCACTGTCCCGCGAAAGTCTCTGCTAACACCGTGCAGAGCGCTGTGCCCAATATACAGAAACGTCTTGCGGTATCTCCTACAGGGAAAGTGCCAGGAGGGAATTGTCGAGCTTGTTCTCAGTGTCTCTGAGAATTGCTCTGATTATCCCTGTGACCTCTTTGCTAAGACTCTCCAGAGAGACGTCCTCAAAACAAACACACATCTTGACATATCTCCTGCATTGATCGCAGTGTCTCCAGAAACGGCATTCAAGGAGCCAGGACCTTTTCTCCCTACACTGTCCATTGAGTTGTCCTCAAAATCAATATACATCCTGCTATATCTCCCACATGGAAAGTGCCAGGAGGGAGAAGTGGGGATTATGTTTAGACTTTCTCGGAACTGCTTCAAATCAACTAGATATCTTTGTGCTGTAAATCTCCCAACAGCCAAACGCAAAAGCAGCAAACATCTCGCTGTATGTCCCACATCCAAAGTGCCAAGAGAGAGCTTGCTCTCCCTGTCTTTGAGTACTGTTTTCACTGTCCCGGTTACCTCTTTGCTAACATTCTCTTCAGAGCTGCAGTGAAACCAGGAACCACGTGGAGAAGGCACCCACACTGAAAGTGCCTGGAGGGAACATTGGGGCTTCTTCTCAGTGTCTCTGACATAGGGTTTCACTGTCCCGGGAAAGTCTCTGCTAACACCGTGCAGAGCGCTGTGCCCAATATACAGAAACGTCTTGCGGTATCTCCTACAGGGAAAGTGCCAGGAGGGAATTGTCAAGCTTGTTCTCAGTGTCTCTGAGAATTGCTCTGATTATCCCTGTGACCTCTTTGCTAAGACTCTCCAGAGAGACATCCTCAAAACCAACACACATCTTGACATATCTCCCGCATTGATCGCAGTGTCTCCAGAAACGGCATTCAAGGAGCCAGGACCTTTTCTCCCTACACTGTCCATTGAGTTGTCCTCAAAACCAATATACATCCTGCTATATCTCCCACATGGAAAGTGCCAGGAGGGAGAAGTGGGGATTATGTTTAGACTTTCTCGGAACTGCTTCAAATCAACTAGATATCTTTGTGCTGTAAATCTCCCAACAGCCAAACGCAAAAGCAGCAAACATCTCGCTGTATGTCCCACATCCAAAGTGCCAAGAGAGAGCTTGCTCTCCCTGTCTTTGAGTACTGTTTTCACTGTCCCGGTTACCTCTTTGCTAACATTCTCTTCAGAGCTGCAGTGAAACCAGGAACCACGTGGAGAAGGCACCCACACTGAAAGTGCCTGGACGGAACACTGGGGCTTCTTCTCAGTGTCTCTGACATAGGGTTTCACTGTCCCGGGAAAGTCTCTGCTAACACCGTGCAGAGCGCTGTGCCCAATATACAGAAACGTCTTGCGGTATCTCCTACAGGGAAAGTGCCAGGAGGGAATTGTCGAGCTTGTTCTCAGTGTCTCTGAGAATTGCTCTGATTATCCCTGTGACCTCTTTGCTAAGACTCTCCAGAGAGACATCCTCAAAACCAACACACATCTTGACATATCTCCCGCATTGATCGCAGTGTCTCCAGAAACGGCATTCAAGGAGCCAGGACCTTTTCTCCCTACACTGTCCATTGAGTTGTCCTCAAAACCAATATACATCCTGCTATATCTCCCACATGGAAAGTGCCAGGAGGGAGAAGTGGGGATTATGTTTAGACTTTCTCGGAACTGCTTCAAATCAACTAGATATCTTTGTGCTGTAAATCTCCCAACAGCCAAACGCAAAAGCAGCAAACATCTCGCTGTATGTCCCACATCCAAAGTGCCAAGAGAGAGCTTGCTCTCCCTGTCTTTGAGTACTGTTTTCACTGTCCCGGTTACCTCTTTGCTAACATTCTCTTCAGAGCTGCAGTGAAACCAGGAACCACGTGGAGAAGGCACCCACACTGAAAGTGCCTGGAGGGAACACTGGGGCTTCTTCTCAGTGTCTCTGACATAGGGTTTCACTGTCCCGGGAAAGTCTCTGCTAACACCGTGCAGAGCGCTGTGCCCAATATACAGAAACGTCTTGCGGTATCTCCTACAGGGAAAGTGCCAGGAGGGAATTGTGGAGCTTGTTCTCAGTGTCTCTGAGAATTGCTCTGATTATCCCTGTGACCTCTTTGCTAAGACTCTCCAGAGAGACATCCTCAAAACCAACACACATCTTGACATATCTCCCGCATTGATCGCAGTGTCTCCAGAAACGGCATTCAAGGAGCCAGGACCTTTTCTCCCTACACTGTCCATTGAGTTGTCCTCAAAACCAATATACATCCTGCTATATCTCCCACATGGAAAGTGCCAGGAGGGAGAAGTGGGGATTATGTTTAGACTTTCTCGGAACTGCTTCAAATCAACTAGATATCTTTGTGCTGTAAATCTCCCAACAGCCAAACGCAAAAGCAGCAAACATCTCGCTGTATGTCCCACATCCAAAGTGCCAAGAGAGAGCTTGCTCTCCCTGTCTTTGAGTACTGTTTTCACTGTCCCGGTTACCTCTTTGCTAACATTCTCTTCAGAGCTGCAGTGAAACCAGGAACCACGTGGAGAAGGCACCCACACTGAAAGTGCCTGGAGGGAACACTGGGGCTTCTTCTCAGTGTCTCTGACATAGGGTTTCACTGTCCCGCGAAAGTCTCTGCTAACACCGTGCAGAGCGCTGTGCCCAATATACAGAAACGTCTTGCGGTATCTCCTACAGGGAAAGTGCCAGGAGGGAATTGTGGAGCTTGTTCTCAGTGTCTCTGAGAATTGCTCTGATTATGCCTGTGACCTCTTTGCTAAGACTCTCCAGAGAGACATCCTCAAAACCAACACACATCTTGACATATCTCCCGCATTGATCGCAGTGTCTCCAGAAACGGCATTCAAGGAGCCAGGACCTTTTCTCCCTACACTGTCCATTGAGTTGTCCTCAAAACCAATATACATCCTGCTATATCTCCCACATGGAAAGTGCCAGGAGGGAGAAGTGGGGATTATGTTTAGACTTTCTCGGAACTGCTTCAAATCAACTAGATATCTTTGTGCTGTAAATCTCCCAACAGCCAAACGCAAAAGCAGCAAACATCTCGCTGTATGTCCCACATCCAAAGTGCCAAGAGAGAGCTTGCTCTCCCTGTCTTTGAGTACTGTTTTCACTGTCCCGGTTACCTCTTTGCTAACATTCTCTTCAGAGCTGCAGTGAAACCAGGAACCACGTGGAGAAGGCACCCACACTGAAAGTGCCTGGAGGGAACACTGGGGCTTCTTCTCAGTGTCTCTGACATAGGGTTTCACTGTCCCGCGAAAGTCTCTGCTAACACCGTGCAGAGCGCTGTGCCCAATATACAGAAACGTCTTGCGGTATCTCCTACAGGGAAAGTGCCAGGAGGGAATTGTCGAGCTTGTTCTCAGTGTCTCTGAGAATTGCTCTGATTATCCCTGTGACCTCTTTGCTAAGACTCTCCAGAGAGACGTCCTCAAAACAAACACACATCTTGACATATCTCCTGCATTGATCGCAGTGTCTCCAGAAACGGCATTCAAGGAGCCAGGACCTTTTCTCCCTACACTGTCCATTGAGTTGTCCTCAAAACCAATATACATCCTGCTATATCTCCCACATGGAAAGTGCCAGGAGGGAGAAGTGGGGATTATGTTTAGACTTTCTCGGAACTGCTTCAAATCAACTAGATATCTTTGTGCTGTAAATCTCCCAACAGCCAAACGCAAAAGCAGCAAACATCTCGCTGTATGTCCCACATCCAAAGTGCCAAGAGAGAGCTTGCTCTCCCTGTCTTTGAGTACTGTTTTCACTGTCCCGGTTACCTCTTTGCTAACATTCTCTTCAGAGCTGCAGTGAAACCAGGAACCACGTGGAGAAGGCACCCACACTGAAAGTGCCTGGAGGGAACACTGGGGCTTCTTCTCAGTGTCTCTGACATAGGGTTTCACTGTCCCGGGAAAGTCTCTGCTAACACCGTGCAGAGCGCTGTGCCCAATATACAGAAACGTCTTGCGGTATCTCCTACAGGGAAAGTGCCAGGAGGGAATTGTCGAGCTTGTTCTCAGTGTCTCTGAGAATTGCTCTGATTATCCCTGTGACCTCTTTGCTAAGACTCTCCAGAGAGACATCCTCAAAACCAACACACATCTTGACATATCTCCCGCATTGATCGCAGTGTCTCCAGAAACGGCATTCAAGGAGCCAGGACCTTTTCTCCCTACACTGTCCATTGAGTTGTCCTCAAAACCAATATACATCCTGCTATATCTCCCACATGGAAAGTGCCAGGAGGGAGAAGTGGGGATTATGTTTAGACTTTCTCGGAACTGCTTCAAATCAACTAGATATCTTTGTGCTGTAAATCTCCCAACAGCCAAACGCAAAAGCAGCAAACATCTCGCTGTATGTCCCACATCCAAAGTGCCAAGAGAGAGCTTGCTCTCCCTGTCTTTGAGTACTGTTTTCACTGTCCCGGTTACCTCTTTGCTAACATTCTCTTCAGAGCTGCAGTGAAACCAGGAACCACGTGGAGAAGGCACCCACACTGAAAGTGCCTGGAGGGAACACTGGGGCTTCTTCTCAGTGTCTCTGACATAGGGTTTCACTGTCCCGGGAAAGTCTCTGCTAACACCGTGCAGAGCGCTGTGCCCAATATACAGAAACGTCTTGCGGTATCTCCTACAGGGAAAGTGCCAGGAGGGAATTGTCGAGCTTGTTCTCAGTGTCTCTGAGAATTGCTCTGATTATCCCTGTGACCTCTTTGCTAAGACTCTCCAGAGAGACGTCCTCAAAACAAACACACATCTTGACATATCTCCCGCATTGATCGCAGTGTCTCCAGAAACGGCATTCAAGGAGCCAGGACCTTTTCTCCCTACACTGTCCATTGAGTTGTCCTCAAAACCAATATACATCCTGCTATATCTCCCACATGGAAAGTGCCAGGAGGGAGAAGTGGGGATTATGTTTAGACTTTCTCGGAACTGCTTCAAATCAACTAGATATCTTTGTGCTGTAAATCTCCCAACAGCCAAACGCAAAAGCAGCAAACATCTCGCTGTATGTCCCACATCCAAAGTGCCAAGAGAGAGCTTGCTCTCCCTGTCTTTGAGTACTGTTTTCACTGTCCCGGTTACCTCTTTGCTAACATTCTCTTCAGAGCTGCAGTGAAACCAGGAACCACGTGGAGAAGGCACCCACACTGAAAGTGCCTGGAGGGAACACTGGGGCTTCTTCTCAGTGTCTCTGACATAGGGTTTCACTGTCCCGGGAAAGTCTCTGCTAACACCGTGCAGAGCGCTGTGCCCAATATACAGAAACGTCTTGCGGTATCTCCTACAGGGAAAGTGCCAGGAGGGAATTGTGGAGCTTGTTCTCAGTGTCTCTGAGAATTGCTCTGATTATCCCTGTGACCTCTTTGCTAAGACTCTCCAGAGAGACATCCTCAAAACCAACACACATCTTGACATATCTCCCGCATTGATCGCAGTGTCTCCAGAAACGGCATTCAAGGAGCCAGGACCTTTTCTCCCTACACTGTCCATTGAGTTGTCCTCAAAACCAATATACATCCTGCTATATCTCCCACATGGAAAGTGCCAGGAGGGAGAAGTGGGGATTATGTTTAGACTTTCTCGGAACTGCTTCAAATCAACTAGATATCTTTGTGCTGTAAATCTCCCAACAGCCAAACGCAAAAGCAGCAAACATCTCGCTGTATGTCCCACATCCAAAGTGCCAAGAGAGAGCTTGCTCTCCCTGTCTTTGAGTACTGTTTTCACTGTCCCGGTTACCTCTTTGCTAACATTCTCTTCAGAGCTGCAGTGAAACCAGGAACCACGTGGAGAAGGCACCCACACTGAAAGTGCCTGGACGGAACACTGGGGCTTCTTCTCAGTGTCTCTGACATAGGGTTTCACTGTCCCGCGAAAGTCTCTGCTAACACCGTGCAGAGCGCTGTGCCCAATATACAGAAACGTCTTGCGGTATCTCCTACAGGGAAAGTGCCAGGAGGGAATTGTCGAGCTTGTTCTCAGTGTCTCTGAGAATTGCT